>NW_025536009.1:0-72034 GCF_020615455.1 Coregonus clupeaformis | reverse complement strand
CTTCCTGTGTTACAAAGTACGAGCTAGCGAGATCCTATTGGTGCGATCTAGCAACATCTGCATATTTCCGTTAGGATACGCCTCCTCTGTGCAGTGTGCGTGTGCAATAACTCAATTCGCCTTTGCACTCCTTCTAAACAACGCGATTTTTAAAAACTTTTGCAAAGGGTAAAGAGTACAACATTTTGTCCACTCTGTTCATAACATATTCTAGTTTTAGGAACAGAAAGCAATATTGAGATCAAATGTTTAATCGATGAGAACATTTTACAGAATGTCGGCCAAAACCATCTCGTTCCATCTTCTCCCACTGCCGGCCAGTGAGCTTCCTCTCTCTACCATATTTGGTAGTGAGCTGAAACGCCAAGCGGATGCTTCACATTTATACATCCGGTGAAATATCTGTCTCATTGTTTTATCTGTGGCTATAGTATTGTGATGTCACGAGAGGCTACACAGCTTTCAGCGGGATTGCTCAAGTAGTGCAAGGAGACCAGGTTCAACCAAAACAAGGATTTTATTAAAGGTCTTGGGAAACTAACGAAATTATAACACAATTCTGTTCTCTGGTGGCTCTTAAGGGTTAACAGTTCAGGGATGTCTCTTCCACATCCAAAATCATAACTCTCCCTCGCTCAAATAACTTTTCCCCAGCCTTACTGTATTCCACGTTGCAGCTAGTGGCCAACCCAGCAAAACGTCCTTCCAAATGTCCCACACGTATTTCCACAGGTGCATATATCCAAAGGTGAGTATTTCCCCAAAGGTAAGTATCTCCAAATCCTTATATTCCTCCTGGAAGTGGACGTGCAGCACTCTTGTCCTCCAGAGAGCCCAGGTTGGAGACTGTGTCTCTTCCCTTCCCAAACCTTCAGCTCATCAGCTCCTCATTTGTTCCAGCTGCGTGGGAAGATTGGCCATAGAGGGGTGGAGTTCCCGACCATACCAGCAGATGGAGCCATAGCTGTCTGGGTTTGCAGCCACCTCAGGGGGATGTAACGTCCCTCCAGGACACAGCCTCTCGTGACATCACACTCCCCCTCCTCAGGACCGACGTCCTCGTCGGGGTAAAGGCAGCGAAGAAGGCATCACGCCGGAGAGGGCGTCCGCATTGCCGTGGTGCTTGCCAGCCTGCTCTCTCTTCAACTCCTCCACCTCTAGGACCAGGGACTCAGCCTCCTGTTGTCTCTCCTTGAGTTTCTTACTGAACGCATCAGCCTTGGTTTTAGCAGAGTTTAGCTTCTGTTGAGCAGCTTTCAGTTCCTTCTCTCTCTCTGCCTCCGCATTCTTCATCTTGTTCTCCAACACCTTGTACTTCTCCTCTGCCTTCTTCTGGACCTCCTTACTACTGCGCAGGGTCTCCTCACACTCCTCGATGGTCCTGCGCAGCCTCTCCAGCTCCTCCTGTTGCTTATGGAAGGAGCTCTGTTGGAGTTTAGCCTGGAGGATATCTAACTCTTCTGTCTTCATGTCTAACTGTTGCTTTAACAAACGATACCTCTCAGCGGTCCCCTTCAGACCAGACAGTTCTTTGTCCAGATTCTGTAGCTCCGTCTCTGTGTCGGTCTGGGCACCTGCCATCCCTATCAGAGCCCGGGCGGGAGTGAGTAACTTGGAGGATTGCACCGGAGCCTTCCCAGGATGAGTCTTGCCTCTCCGTTTCCGAGGTACTCGGGTTATCCTCTCCTGAGACTCTCTCCAGAGTGGGTAAAAGGCTGGGCAGTCTCGTCCAATTAGGACAGGGACGGGGAGGGGAATCAACCACCCCCGCCGTCGTGTGTATGGTTCCCCGTGTGCTGGTCATTGTAAGTTCAGTAACGGGTATTCTCTGGTGTCCCCATGGACACAGGAAACTGGGAGGACTTTCCCGGGGGTCAGACACGTTGGGCCCACCAAATCCTTACGCACCAGGGTGGCCCGGCTACCAGAATCCAGTAAGGCCTCCACGTCATGGTGATTCACAGTTACCGGGCAGGTGGGGGGTCGATCTGGGCCGCCATCTACGACTCCCAAGAGCGAGGCAAAACGGTGTGTGGGTGCTGAGCTGGAGGACTCCGCAGTGGGCATAGGTTCATCGGCTGGTTTCCCACACTGCCAGGAGATATGTCCCATCTCCCCACACCGGTAACACTGTCGAAGTTTCCCCCCTCCTGGTGTACTCTTCTTGGACCCGCCTGGTTTCTGGCTCCCCCTGGAGCCGGGATAAGTCCTGACGTGGCTGGGTTCGAGACCTTGGGGTCCTTTGGACGGGTTCTTCCCATTTGTGGTGGGGCCGCACTCCTGGGGTCTTTTCGGGAAGCATTCAGCATCTCCGCTGTGGCCTGGTACTTTTCCACAGCTTCCACGGTCAGATCAGCCGTGGTCAAGGCCTGTTGACTGATGAACCGTTTTGCCTCATAAGGCAGGGCGCGTAGGTAACGATCCACCACAACGGCCTCCACCACCGCCGCTGCTGTATTCCTCTGCGGATCCAGCCATTTCCTTGCGATTCGGACAAGTTCATGCATCTGCGCCCGAGGAGGTTGGTCTGGTTGGAAGGTCCAGCCGTGAAAGCGCTGGGCCATACCAAACTTTGTGAGTCCATATCTGCTGAGGATCTCAGACTTCAGGGCATCATAGTCAGTAACCTGGTCAGGGCCCAGGTCCCGGACAGCATTCAGCGATTCCCCGGTTAGAAAGGGGGCTAACAGACCAACCCACTGTTGCTTGGGCCAGGCTTCCCTAGTGGCCGTGGCCTCAAATGCATGCAGGTATGCCTCAATGTCATCGGTAGCTCCCATCTTAGATATAAAGTCACTTGCCTTTATTGGGCGGGTATTTTGGACAACCCTCTGTCTCTGCAACTGCAATTCCTCTGCCTTCAGAAGGTTGGCTTTCTTTTGCTCCTCCAAGAGAGCCACGTTTGCTTGCATCTGGGCTTGCTGGCCAGCAACAAGGGCTTTCAATATGTCCTCCATTTCAGTCGGCGGGAGCCTACGGCCAACTTGGAAAACTGGGTGATCAAACCTTCGGTATCCTCCTCTGCCATGCACTATTAACGCTTGAGCGTGCCTGTATTCTCCACCATCTGTGATGTCACGAGAGGCTACACAGCTTTCAGCGGGATTGCTCAAGTAGTGCAAGGAGACCAGGTTCAACCAAAACAAGGATTTTATTAAAGGTCTTGGGAAACTAACGAAATTATAACACAATTCTGTTCTCTGGTGGCTCTTAAGGGTTAACAGTTCAGGGATGTCTCTTCCACATCCAAAATCATAACTCTCCCTCGCTCAAATAACTTTTCCCCAGCCTTACTGTATTCCACGTTGCAGCTAGTGGCCAACCCAGCAAAACGTCCTTCCAAATGTCCCACACGTATTTCCACAGGTGCATATATCCAAAGGTGAGTATTTCCCCAAAGGTAAGTATCTCCAAATCCTTATATTCCTCCTGGAAGTGGACGTGCAGCACTCTTGTCCTCCAGAGAGCCCAGGTTGGAGACTGTGTCTCTTCCCTTCCCAAACCTTCAGCTCATCAGCTCCTCATTTGTTCCAGCTGCGTGGGAAGATTGGCCATAGAGGGGTGGAGTTCCCGACCATACCAGCAGATGGAGCCATAGCTGTCTGGGTTTGCAGCCACCTCAGGGGGATGTAACGTCCCTCCAGGACACAGCCTCTCGTGACATCACAGTATGTAAAGTTGGCTAACAAGCATCTCATTAGCCTACACACAGTGGCCTGCTGTAGCGAGCTAACTTTAGCTAGCTAATAATACATCGTTCTTTTACATTTTGAAAATGTATTTACTTACTTGCATAGGTTCACGCCTACACCCAAGCCCACGAAGCGGCCAATCTTTTGGAACGAAGAGTTGTCAAGCGGAGGCACCGCTTCTGGTCGAAACGTACCTTCAGATTTGTCCTGTAGGTGGGGGGCTTGTCTAACTATTTTAGCTGGCAAAGTTGGTAGACTTGAGAAATCAAACCAGATAAAATTTTATTTGTCAATTTTATTTACCACCTTACAGTGAAATGCTTACTTACAAGCCCTTAACCAACAATGCAGTTTTTTAGAAAAATTAGAAGAAAAAGTGTTTAGTAAAAAATAGATAAGTAAAAGCAGGCAATAACGAAATGTACTGAATAAGACTCACATTCCTTTCCATCTTTTACCCAGATTTTAGCAGAGAAGCAGAGAAGCATATGTAGTTTCAAAAAAACAAAACACCAGTCAGGATACAGACAGCTCAAAAGATATGCAGAAAAATATACATATATATATATATATATATATATATATATTTTTACATAGAATTAAGCATAATTATTATTTCTCTAGATTGCAGGAAAAAGCTGCTCAGGTGTTTGAAAAATGCACAATTCTCCAACTTCCGGACCATACTCACGTACTTTTGTGCCCCCTCAGATTTTTGGGCTGCACGAACCCCTGTTCCTATCTATAGTTTTCATTAGTCAGGCAGGAGTTTAGTAGGAATTCAACATCATCACTTCAAACATCATATTTTAATTGTTGACTTCCATTCAAATGGAATGTATATCTTTAGTCAATAAAGCGTAAGAAAAAGCCAGGTACAAGCTCTTTACCAGAGAGGAAGAACCTCAGCATTATATAGAGATGCAGACAATTCAGCCGTCATATAATGACCTGATACCTTTTGGTGAGTAGATCATGTTTTGCAGACTGAGCGTTAGTTCGCTTGCAAGTTAACGAACTGTTTTCGCTGCCTCGTTTGCTTGAAGATTGCTACTAGCGCCAACTCTACCAACGGATTTCTTGGCTTGCGACGGCTACAATTCGACAATTTCCAATTATTCATTTTGTGGAAACGTAGTTAGCTAGCTACCTTTTTAACTAATGTTTTAAAGTAAATTCCCTGTTTGCAAGTTATAAACGCCAACTAACTTTGAAACGACGCATGCTAGCTAACATAGCCACCTAGCTAGCACCACGTGGGTCTATAGCCAGGGCAAACCCGTCTAGGTTATTTCTGGTATATACTCAATTGCAGCATGTTTTTGGAATCATTCAGCAGTTTTTACCCGATTACGTACAATACCGTTGCATATTAATGTTCAGTTTATATTCCTAAAACTTGACGCTACTTCCTGTTGACAAAATATTTCTAAAAGGGCTCCCGAGTGGAGCAGCGGTCTAAGGCACTGCATCTCGGTGCTTGAGGCGTCACTACAGACCCCCTGGTTCGATTCCAGGCTGTATCACAACCGGCCGTGATTGGGAGTCCCATAGGGCGGCGCACAATTGGCCCAGCGTCTTCCGGGTTTGGCCGGTGTAGGCCGTCATTGTTCTTAACTGACTTGCCTAGTAAAATAAAGGTATATTTTTAAAAAAGGCCCGATGTGTCAACAGTTTGTCCAAATCCATAACCAATATTCAGAGATGTACAGTTTTTTATATATTTAAGACATAATGTACAACCTACAAATGTGCAATAATAGCAGTCTTAAATCAGCACCTTGTAAGCTGCACAGGCATCTTAAACTGTTATTTTGTTAGGTGGCAATAAATCACTCGTTGATTGGGTCACCAAAACGGGAAGGGAAACGCAGTGGGATGTGGAACCACTTTTAGGCATCACTATCGTTTTATAAGCTGAAGGGGGCAAATGTATAGGTTGTAGTTATGGCTGGGCAATATATCTAATTAGTTTTTGCGCGATATTCCTAAGTTATTTTGGTTTAATGTTTTGTCCGCTTGTTTTCATGTCTTTTTAGTTTCGTCTCCTTGGTTCTTTACACGCTAAGCCCCTGCCACTCACAGCAACAAAGATGAAATATCACTTCTTACTCTGACCAACGGGTTCCACTTGCGGTTTGAGATTTGGTCCAACAGAACTCGTTGAGACATAGTTTTTTACTGTAATAGCGGATACCCTTACATTAACTTCTGAAATTGCGCGAAGAGTAGATCCTACTAAGAGTGTCAAACATTGTTTCTGGAAGATGAATTCTGTCCCAAGCTGCATCGCGGTACCTTTAAGCCACATATTATAAATGAGCATAAACAGTTCTATGGAATTGGCAACTCGTTCTCATTCTGAGGAATAAAACAGGCCGCTTGATTTCAACATCTGAACAGGTGTGCATGCTGTTCAAACAGTTGGAGACTCAGTGTGTGTTCGTTCATAAATTCATCTGTTCTACCTTGTTAGTTAGCAAATGGGCTAGACTTAAAACGCAGAGGTCAGCTGGCTACTCACTAGGACATGAGAGTAGACTCATAGACTTGAAAGCCAGAGAAGTGATTTATTGCAAGAAAGCAATACATTATTTTGATAAAATAACGAAATTAGTGGGTCTTACGGTTGTGGGCGGCTTAGCGTAAGTATAATTTCACAAGCCCGGAGTTCATTATATTATTGCTGGCTGTTTTGAAATGAAGTGTGATCTACCTTTTAATTGTACGATGCTTATTTGGCGAAATATATATTGCGAATCGTCCATACGTTTGGAAAAATATATATGACTTTAAGGCCCCTTAGGTGTAGCACTGTGTAAACACTATTCAAAGGCCACATGTAAACTTGGAATAACCAGGTGGGTTAGATGGGCACTTTAATTTGGAATGGTGGATGTTGATTTTGGGAGGCTGCCATCATGGCAAGGGGCGGGGGAACACTGTCTGATAGCTTAAACAGATCATGGCTGCCATAGGATATCAAGTTGAAACAGTTGGCTGCTATTTAAGGGTTTGTTTGACTGTCAAGTCCGTGTATTGATTTGGCCAGTGACTTTTAGAGACCGTCCAAATTATTTGTTGCGTTTCGAGAAAGAAAATTATAGCACTGCCCCCCCCCCCTCCAGCGTATGACAAAATTAAGAGTACAAAACCAAAGATGTTGAGCTGTTTTGATGTGTTGACTACAGACTTCAATACTTTATATATTTATTCTTTAAGGTTGCTGCCACATCATCGCCAAGCCTATCTCTGACCTTTTTTAACCTGTCTCTCCTCTCTGGGGAGGTTCCCATTGCTTGGAAGGCATCCACGGTGCGTCCTTTATTTAAAGGGGGAGATCAAGCTGATCCTAACTATTACATGCCAAATTCTATTTTGCCCTGTTTATCAAAAGTGTTGGAAGAACTTGTCAACTGACTGGCTTTCTTGACGTCTATAGTATTCTCTCTGGTATGCAATCTGGTTTCCGCTCAGGTTATGGATGTGTCACTGCACCCTTGACTCTAAGCAATGTTGTGCTGCTATTTTTATTGACTTGGCCAAAGCTTTTGATACGGTAGTCCATTCTTGTTGGCCGGCTAAGGAGTATTGGTGTCTGTGAGGGGTCTTTGGCCTGGTTTGCTAACTACCTCTCTCAAAGAGTGCAGTGTATAAAGTCAGAACATCTGCTGTCTCAGCCACTGCCTGTCACCAAGGGAGTACCCCAAGGCTCCATCCTAGGCCCCACGCTCTTCTCAATTTACATCAACAGCACAGCTCAGGCAGTAGGAAGCTCTCTCGTCCATTTATATGCAGATAGTCTTATACTCAGCTGGCCCCTTCCCGGATTTTGTGTTAAACGCTCTACAACAAAGCTCAGTGTCCAACAAGCTTTCTCTGCCTTTAACCTTGTTCTAAACCCCTCCTAAACAAAGGTCATATGGTTTGGTAAGAATGCCCCTCTCCCCACCGGTGTGATTACTATTTATTTAAACTTTATTTAACTAGGCAAGTCAGTTAAGAACAAAATCTTATTTACAATGAC
The DNA here is from genome assembly GCF_020615455.1 of Coregonus clupeaformis. Lineage (NCBI taxonomy): Eukaryota > Metazoa > Chordata > Actinopteri > Salmoniformes > Salmonidae > Coregonus > Coregonus clupeaformis. Next base: position 64,315 of record NW_025536009.1, on the reverse strand, counting down.
TGCCAACCCCGGCCAATCTTGGGCCAATCGTGCACTGCCCTATGGGACTCCCAATCACGTCCGGATTGTGATACAGCCTGGAATTGAACCAAGGTCTGTAGTGACACCTCAAGCACAGATGCAGTGCTCCACTCGGGAGCCCACCTCTGAGGGTTTAGAGCTTGAGGTAATCACCTCATACAAGTACTTGGGAGTCCGGCTAGACGGTACACTGTCCTTCTCTCAGCACATATCAAAGCTGCAGGCTAAGGTTAAATCTAGACTTGGTTTCCTCTATCGTAATCGCTCCTCTTTCACCCCAGCTGCCAAACTAACCCTGATTCAGATGACCATCCTACCCATGCTAGATTACGGAGACGTAATTTATAGATCGGCAGGTAAGGGTGCTCTCGAGCGGCTAGATGTTCTTTACCATTCGGCCATCAGATTTGCCAACAGTGCTCCTTATCGAACACATCACTGCACACAATACTCCTCTGTAAACTGGTCGGTCTCTGTATACCCGTCGCAAGACCCACTGGTTGATGCTTATTTATAAAACCCTCCCGCTGAGATACCTGCTGCAGCCCTCATCCTCCACATACAACACCTGTTCTGCCAGTCCCCAAAGCACACACATCCCTGGGTCGCTCCTCGTTTCAGTTCGCTGCAGCTAGCGACTGGAACGCGCTGCAAAAAACACTCAAACTGGACAGTTTTATCTCCATCTTTTCATTCAAAGACTCAATCATGGACAATCTTACTGACAGTTGTGGCTGCTTGGCGTGATGTATTGTTGTCTCTACCTTCTTGCCCTTTGTGCTGTTGTCTGTGACCAATAATGTTTGTACCATGTTTTGTGTTGCTACCATGTTGTCAAGGGGATGTTGCTACCGTGTTGTCTTAGGTCTCTGTTTATGTAGTGTTGTCGTGATGTGTGTTTTTGGCCGATTTTTTTTATTGTTTTATTTTTAATCCCAGCCCCGGTCCCAGCAGGAGCCATTTGCATTTTGGTATGCTGTCATTGTAAATAAGAATTTGTTCTTAACTGACTTGCCTAGTTAAATAAAGGTCATTAAAAATATATATATTAACAAAATATACAGTCAAACTTTACAGCACAGTATGTAAAATACTTTACACATTTAAACTAAATACATGAGGCGTCACAGCATGTAGGGTTTGATTAACTTTTTTATATTTATCCAGGGTTTGACAATTTCAGTTCAATTTTAATATTTATAAAATAAACTTTTATACTAACATCACCAATCCTAAGGATGTACAATTGTTTAATTCTCCCCAATTCAATGTGGTCAAAACATCCGTTTGGGTAGTAACATACTGTCCCATCGGGGAAAGTACTGTTACATACATTTACATTTTAGTCATTTAGCAGACGCTCTTATCCAGAGCGACTTACAGGAGCAATTAGGGTTAAGTGCCTTGCTCAAGGGCACATCGGCAGATTTTTCACCTAGTCGGCTTGGGGATTAGAACCAGCGACCTTTCGGTTACTGGCACAATGCTCTTAACCACTAAGCTACCTGCCGCAAACTAGTTTAACCACTTGTAGCTCCTAAACACAATTTAACCAGGCGCTCTAGACTACAGTCCATAGGGTCTGTGCAGCAGGGCTGAACGTTTGCTAGCCAACTAACGTGAAGGTGATTCTTAACAATGCACAATGTGTTAATTAGCATCTTGGGTCTTTCTATGACGATATCGTTGTCCAGTTCTGCTACTGAATTCTAGTGATTTGGTATTTGTGACTCTGAGAAAGACCAGGGCTTTTACAATGATGTAATTATCGAACTAGCTAGTCGCCTGGCTGATGAAACGTTAGCTGGATAATCTTGTAGAGCTGGGGGCGAAAGCCTCTTATGTAGTTAAGTATTTGTCTTATGCGGTAACTAGGTGGTTACCAAACCATCTATTTGTCTAGTCATGTCCGTAACAGGTGATGTGTTCCAGGGGTTCTGATGTCACCGACCACGAGGCTGGTCTGTCTACAGAGGAGACGCTGTCCCCATGATGTCAGAGGCTGTCATAATAATAAAATCCATGACGGCGTAGTGTGTTACTAATGGTTTTCTTTGAGACTGTGGTCCCAGCTCTCTTCAGGTCATTGACCAGGTCCTGCCGTGTAGTTCTGGGCTGATCCCTCACCTTCCTCATGATCATTGATGGACCACTTCTCAGGTGAGTCTGATGGTCCCAGTGTTAATCGTTTTAGCCTGGTAATCAATACGTTGATCAATAACCTTACAGTTGACCCAGGTGTTTATGGACCAGAGCCAGTGATGACTCAACTAATTAATTAACTTTTCTGACACCTCGTATGAAGGCTGGTAACAGCCGCTGATTCTAACTCGACTCTGAGGCTCACTACTGAAGCTACAATCGGACCCAATAAATGCTCTGTGAAATGATGACCAACGTTCTGACTGGCGTTCTCCCTCTAGGCGGGCTGCTGCGACACTGGGTGACGCTGTCGCTGCTGCGGGCCTTGGTCCAGACCCGGCGACAGTCCTGCTCAGCCTGTTGTAAGTGTGATGGTGGTTGCAGGCTTACCAGAGCCATTGATACAAAACCAGAACTTTTCTGACACCTCGTATGAAGGCTGGTAACAGCCCCTGACACCTCGTATGAAGGCTGGTAACAGCCCCTGATTTGAACTGTGCTGAGGCTCTGGTGTACAGTGGGGGGAAAAAGTATTTAGTCAGCCACCAATTGTGCAAGTTCTCCCACTTAAAAAGATGAGAGAGGCCTGTAATTTTCATCATAGGTACACGTCAACTATGACAGACAAAATGAGAAAAATCCAGAAAATCACATTTGTAGGTTTTTTATGAATGTATTTGCAAATTATGGTGGAAAATAAGTATTTGGTCAATAACAAAAGTTTCTTAATACTTTGTTATATACCCTTTGTTGGCAATGACACAGGTCAAACGTTTTCTGTAAGTCTTCACAAGGTTTTCACACACTGTTGCTGGTATTTTGGCCCATTCCTCCATGCAGATCTCCTCTAGAGCAGTGATGTTTTGGGGCTGTCGCTGGGCAACACAGACTTTCAACTCCCTCCAAAGATCTTCTCTGGGATTGAGATCTGGAGACTGGCTAGGCCACTCCAGGACCTTGAAATGCTTCTTACGAAGCCACTCCTTCGTTGCCCGGGCGGTGTGTTTGGGATCATTGTCATGCTGAAAGACCCAGCCACGTTTCATCTTCAATGCCCTTGCTGATGGAAGGAGGTTTTCACTCAAAATCTCACGATACATGGCCCCATTCATTCTTTCCTTTACACAGATCAGTCGTCCTGGTCCCTTTGCAGAAAAACAGCCCCAAAGCATGATGTTTCCACCCCCCATGCTTCACAGTAGGTATGGTGTTCTTTGGATGCAACTCAGCATTCTTTGTCCTCCAAACACGACTGAGTTGAGTTTTTACCAAAAAGTTATATTTTGGTTTCATCTGACCATATGACATTCTCCCAATCCTCTTCTGGATCATCCAAATGCACTCTAGCAAACTTCAGACGGGCCTGGACATGTACTGGCTTAAGCAGGGGGACACGTCTTGCACTGCAGGATTTGAGTCCCTGGCGGCGTAGTGTGTTACTGATGGTAGGCTTTGTTACTTTGGTCCCAGCTCTCTGCAGGTCATTCACTAGGTCCCCCCGTGTGGTTCTGGGATTTTTGCTCACCGTTCTTGTGATCATTTTGACCCCACGGGGTGAGATCTTGCGTGGAGCCCCAGATCGAGGGAGATTATCAGTGGTCTTGTATGTCTTCCATTTCCTAATAATTGCTCCCACAGTTGATTTCTTCAAACCAAGCTGCTTACCTATTGCAGATTCAGTCTTCCCAGCCTGGTGCAGGTCTACAACTTTGTTTCTGGTGTCCTTTGACAGCTCTTTGGTCTTGGCCATAGTGGAGTTTGGAGTGTGACTGTTTGAGGTTGTGGACAAGTGTCTTTTATACTGATAACAAGTTCAAACAGGTGCCATTAATACAGGTAACGAGTGGAGGACAGAGGAGCCTCTTAAAGAAGAAGTTACAGGTCTGTGAGAGCCAGAAATCTTGCTTGTTTGTAGGTGACCAAATACTTATTTTCCACCATAATTTGCAAATAAATTCATTAAAAATCCTACAATGTGATTTTCTGGATTTTTTTTTCTCATTTTGTCTGTCATAGTTGACGTGTACCTATGATGAAAATTACAGGCCTCTCTCATCTTTTTAAGTGGGAGAACTTGCACAATTGGTGGCTGACTAAATAATTTTTTTCCCCACTGTATAATATTATATAGAATATTACAAGTGACTTGACTCTTGAGACTGGCCTAGTTTGTGGAAAGGTTTTTGTTCTATACTGATCTCTAAAGTTTTTCTGTTTCAGGTTCCATGGAGAGGGAGGGGCTTCCCACTGTAATGGCTGCCCATCCTGCATGCTTTCTCTGAAGTGTTGGGCTCCACTATCACAGGAGTGTATTAACTACTGAGGGTGGTTGTATTGCTTCCTGTGTCAATCCCCTGATCAACAGTGATTCAGATTCTGTTCTATTTTTCTCCTCAGCCCTCTAATAAACGGACCCTGACCCTACAGCACTATGACCCTGACCTATGACCCTGACCCTACAGCACTATGACCCTGACCCTACAGCACTATGACCCTGACCCTACAGCACTATGACCCTGACCCTACAGCACTATGACCCTGACCCTACAGCACTATGACCCTGACCCTACAGCACTATGACCCGGACCCTGACCCTACAGCACTATGACCCTGACCCTACAGCACTATGACCCTGACCCTACAGCACTATGACCCTGACCTATGACCCTACAGCACTATGACCCTGACCCTACAGCACTATGACCCTGACCCTACAGCACTATGACCCTGACCTATGACCCTGACCCTACAGCACTATGACCCTGACCTATGACCCTGACCCTACAGCACTATGACCCTGACCTATGACCCTGACCCTACAGCACTATGACCCTGACCTATGACCCTGACCCTACAGCACTATGACCCTGACCCTACAGCACTATGACCCTGACCCTGACCCTACAGCACTATGACCCTGACCCTACAGCACTATGACCCTGACCTATGACCCTGACCCTACAGCGCTATGACCCTGACCCTACAGCACTATGACCCTGACCTATGACCCTGACCCTACAGCACTATGACCCTGACCTATGACCCTGACCCTACAGCACTATGACCCTGACCTATGACCCTGACCCTACAGCACTATGACCCTGACCTATGACCCTGACCCTACAGCACTATGACCCTGACCCTACAGCACTATGACCCTGACCTATGACCCTGACCCTACAGCACTATGACCCTGACCCTACAGCACTATGACCCTGACCCTACAGCACTATGACCCTGACCTATGACCCTGACCCTACAGCACTATGACCCTGACCCTACAGCACTATGACCCTGACCCTACAGCACTATGACCCTGACCTATGACCCTGACCCTACAGCACTATGACCCTGACCCTGACCCTACAGCACTATGACCCTGACCCTACAGCACTATGACCCTGACCCTACAGCACTATGACCCTGACCCTACAGCACTATGACCCTGACCCTACAGCACTATGACCCTGACCCTACAGCACTATGACCCTGACCCTACAGCACTATGACCCTGACCCTGACCCTACAGCACTATGACCCTGACCCTACAGCACTATGACCCTGACCCTACAGCACTATGACCCTGACCCTGACCCTACAGCACTATGACCCTGACCCTACAGCACTATGACCCGGACCCTGACCCTACAGCACTATGACCCTGACCCTACAGCACTATGACCCTGACCCTACAGCACTATGACCCGGACCCTGACCCTACAGCACTATGACCCTGACCCTACAGCACTATGACCCGGACCCTGACCCTACAGCACTATGACCCGGACCCTGACCCTACAGCACTATGACCCTGACCCTGACCCTGACCCTACAGCACTATGACCCTGACCCTACAGCACTATGACCCGGACCCTGACCCTACAGCACTATGACCCTGACCCTACAGCACTATGACCCTGACCCTGACCCTACAGCACTATGACCCTGACCCTACAGCACTATGACCCTGACCCTGACCCTACAGCACTATGACCCTGACCCTACAGCACTATGACCCTGACCCTACAGCACTATGACCCTGACCCTACAGCACTATGACCCTGACCCTACAGCACTATGACCCTGACCCTACAGCACTATGACCCTGACCCTAGACCCTACAGCACTATGACCCTGACCCTACAGCACTATGACCCGGACCCTGACCCTACAGCACTATGACCCTGACCCTACAGCACTATGACCCTGACCCTACAGCACTATGACCCGGACCCTGACCCTACAGCACTATGACCCTGACCCTACAGCACTATGACCCGGACCCTGACCCTACAGCACTATGACCCTGACCCTACAGCACTATGACCCGGACCCTGACCCTACAGCACTATGACCCGGACCCTGACCCTACAGCACTATGACCCTGACCCTACAGCACTATGACCCTGACCCGGACCCTGACCCTACAGCACTATGACCCTGACCCGGACCCTGACCCTACAGCACTATGACCCTGACCCTGACCCTGACCCTACAGCACTATGACCCTGACCCTACAGCACTATGACCCTGACCCTACAGCACTATGACCCTGACCCTACAGCACTATGACCCTGACCCTACAGCACTATGACCCTGACCCTACAGCACTATGACCCTGACCCTGTCCCTACAGCACTATGACCCTGACCCTACAGCACTATGACCCTGACCCTACAGCACTATGACCCTGACCCTACAGCACTATGACCCTGACCCTACAGCACTATGACCCTGACCCTACAGCACTATGACCCTGACCCTACAGCACTATGACCCTGACCCTACAGCACTATGACCCTGACCCTACAGCACTATGACCCTGACCCTACAGCACTATGACCCTGACCCTACAGCACTATGACCCTGACCCTACAGCACTATGACCCTGACCCTACAGCACTATGACCCTGACCCTACAGCACTATGACCCTGACCCTACAGCACTATGGCCCTGACCCTACAGCACTATGACCCTGACCCTACAGCACTATGACCCTGACCCTACAGCACTATGACCCTGACCCTGACCCTACAGCACTATGACCCTGACCCTACAGCACTATGACCCTGACCCTACAGCACTATGACCCTGACCCTACAGCACTATGACCCTGACCCTACAGCACTATGACCCTGACCCTCCCACAGCACTATGACCCTGACCCTACAGCACTATGACCCTGACCCTACAGCACTATGACCCTGACCCTACAGCACTATGACCCTGACCCTACAGCACTATGACCCTGACCCTACAGCACTATGACCCTACAGCACTATGACCCTGACCCTACAGCACTATGACCCTGACCCTGACCCTACAGCACTATGACCCTGACCCTGACCCTACAGCACTATGACCCTGACCTATGACCCTGACCCTACAGCACTATGACCCTGACCCTGACCCTACAGCACTATGACCCTGACCCTACAGCACTATGACCCTGACCCTGACCCTACAGCACTATGACCCTACAGCACTATGACCCTGACCCTACAGCACTATGACCCTACAGCACTATGACCCTACAGCACTATGACCCTACAGCACTATGACCCTACAGCACTATGACCCTACAGCACTATGACCCTACAGCACTATGACCCTACAGCACTATGACCCTCACGCACTAGCCCCTACAGCACTATGACCCTACAGCACTATGACCCTACAGCACTATGACCCTACAGCACTATGACCCTACAGCACTATGACCCTACAGCACTATGACCCTACAGCACTATGACCCTACAGCACTATGACCCTACAGCACTATGACCCTACAGCACTATGACCCTACAGCACTATGACCCTGACCCTACAGCACTATGACCCTACAGCACTATGACCCTGACCCTACAGCACTATGACCCTGACCCTACAGCACTATGACCCTGACCCTACAGCACTATGACCCTACAGCACTATGACCCTGACCCTACAGCACTATGACCCTACAGCACTATGACCCTGACCCTACAGCACTATGACCCTACAGCACTATGACCCTACAGCACTATGACCCTACAGCACTATGACCCTACAGCACTATGACCCTACAGCACTATGACCCTACAGCACTATGACCCTGACCCTACAGCACTATGACCCTACAGCACTATGACCCTGACCCTACAGCACTATGACCCTACAGCACTATGACCCTACAGCACTATGACCCTGACCCTACAGCACTATGACCCTACAGCACTATGACCCTACAGCACTATGACCCTGACCCTACAGCACTATGAGCTGACCCTACAGCACTATGACCCTGACCCTACAGCACTATGACCCTGACCCTACAGCACTATGACCCTACAGCACTATGACCCTGACCCTACAGCACTATGACCCTACAGCACTATGACCCTGACCCTACAGCACTATGACCCTGACCCTACAGCACTATGACCCTACAGCACTATGACCCTGACCCTACAGCACTATGACCCTGACCCTACAGCACTATGACCCTACAGCACTATGACCCTACAGCACTATGACCCTACAGCACTATGACCCTACAGCACTATGACCCTACAGCACTATGACCTCTCCTGTGAATTCCCGGATCAATATTTTAGTTCCGTTTCAATTGTTCTAGTTCCTAAACTGTCCCAATGTTCTATTTTTCATCCGTTTTTATGTATTATTTTCTCAACCCTCCTTCACGCCCCACTGCAACAAAACCCTGTCATTTATTTTGGTAAAGGCCCCTGATTTGGATTAACTCTTTTAGCCCCAATCACAGGGTGTGATTTTTAGCACTTCTAACCCCTCTAAACATTGTTTGAGCTACATATTTCAGGGTTTGTACCTTTTTTGGATTTGTCTTCTGCATCCATTGAGTACGGTTACATGCACACAATGTGACTATTGTGGGTAGTCTGATTAATATAATAGTTTGATTAAAACATTGACATGCTTTGCCTAATCCTGTTTATGCGGACATCTGAAATCAGGCTCCCTGATGGCACTGGTAAATGCAGGAAATCAAATCAAAATAAATGTTCTACCACAACGACCATGTTATTTTGGGGGAAGTATATTTGATTTCTAAAACGTGTACATTGCCGTCCAAACTCACTTCAATCGCGCTAAACAGGCGTGCGTTACCGGTGCTCACTTCAGTCGCGCTAAACAGGCGTGCGTTACCGGTGCTCACTTCAGTCGCGCTAAACAGGCGTGCGTTACCGGTGCTCACTTCAGTCGCGCTAAACAGGCGTGCGTTACCGGTGCTCACTTCAGTCGCGCTAAACAGGCGTGCGTTACCGGTGCTCACTTCAGTCGCGCTAAACAGGCGTGCGTTACCGGTGCTCACTTCAGTCGCGCTAAACAGGCGTGCGTTACCGGTGCTCACTTCAGTCGCGCTAAACAGGCGTGCGTTACCGGTGCTGTGTGCAGATCAGAAAACGTGTTTTTAATAGGTGTGTGTTTTCTTACATTTTTAAGATAATCAGAATAAGGTGTTTTTACATGACTATTGCATAATCTGCCTACTGCCACAATCAGTTTAACGTGGAATTATTCCTGTGAACGTACTCTGTGATAACCATTAGTCTGTGGTTGACGGGGACTGAGCTAGAGCGGCGTTTGAGATAAGAGTGGATCATTAAGGGGTCCGGAGCCGGGTCTGTAGAGTCCGAGTGGTTTGAGTTTTACTATTTAAAAAAACCCAAATCGGCTATGAGAAGCTGAGACAATCATGAACACGCACATGTAACCTGTTTTGACTTATGATGATCACAAGTCGTTCGGCGGAAAGGGGTAGGAGGTGTGCTGACCTGGCCGTACTCTGAATCGTATCTGTAGATTGTCAGTTGACGGACTGATTGCGCAACATGGAAGTGTTTTAAATATGCTTGAGGCTAGATTTTTAAAAAAATCTTAAAATATTTTAGCAGACGATTTTATCCAAAGCGACTTACAGTCATGCGTGCATACATTATTTTTTTGTGTATGGGTGGTCCCGGGGATCGAACCCCACTACCTTGGCGTTACAAGCGCCGTGCTCTACCGGCCGAGCTACAGAGGACCAAGATGTTTGTAATATGCTCATCTACATGTATAGACCCAAAAAAAATAACATGGAGCCGTGTGTGTTCTCAACTTGAAGTGGGCGGAAGAGTTGAACACCCAGTCAGGAAGGATGTGCGTCTGTCTTTCATATTTTTCCCCCCTACCCTCCTCCCTCTTGTTAGATACCATAATCCTATCGGAACAATTGCCCATATCCATCGATACTCATTTTGTCTGAGTACTCTGCACACCCCAGTAAAGGGCTTCTTCTACAGAAGATCGTAGGAAATCCCAGGACAGGGTCTATAATACTACTCTCCCCTCACTTCTCCTACAGTGAAGACTCCCTCACCCTACAGTTGGTGTCGGCAGCAGTGTGTTTTATCTCCTGTGTGAACGACCTGGTGTCTTCTACACTGAACAGGGCTATAAACGCAATGTGTAAAAGTGTTGGTTTCGTGAGCTGAAATAAAAAGATCCCGGAAATGTTCCATACGCACTTAAAGCGTATTTCTCAATTTTGTGCACAAATTTGTTTACATCCCTGTTAGTGAGCATTTCTCCTTTGCCAAGATCATCCACCCGCATGACAGGTGTGGCATATCAAGAAGCTGATTAAACAGCACGATCATTACACAGGTGCACCTTGTGCTGGGGACAATAAAAGGCCACTCTAAAATGTGCAGTTTTGTCACACAACGCAATGCCACAGATGTCTCAGGTTTTGAGGGAGCGTGCAATTGGCATGCTGACTGCAGGAATGTCCACCAGAGCTGTTGCCAGAGAATTTAATGTTAGTTTCTCTACCGTAAGCCGCCTCCAACGTTTTAAGAGAATTAGGCTGTACGTCCAACCGCAGACCATGTGTAACCACGCCAGCCCAGGACCTCCACATCCAGCTTCACCTGCGGGATCGTCTTGAGACCAGCCATCCGGACAGCAGATGAAACAGGAGTATTTCTGTCTTTAATAAAGCCCTTTTGTGGGGAAAAACTCATTCTGATTGTCTGGGCCCTATGCCCACCCATGGCTGCGCCACTGCCCAGTCGTGAAGGCCATAGATTAGGGCCTAATGAATATATTTCAATTAACTGATTTCCTTATATGAACTGTAACTCAGTAAAGTTGTTGCATGTTTCGTTTGTTTGTTCAGTATAGTTGAATGGTCTGTTCTGGGCCCAGTTTCCCAATAGCGATGGAACTGGGTGTTTTAATGATGCATATGACATGTAACGTGCGTTTCCCAAAACACCACGCAGAGAGAACGTTCACTAAGTGCGTTCACGAAGTGTCTACTGATAGGATCATCTTTCTCCATTAAAATCTTAACCTTAACATAATTATTTCACAATACCGATGACGGAATCAGCTCTTAGAGTTAACCACCTACGGCTGCAAATAGAGGCGGTTTATTCTAACGCTTATACCCAATAAAATGCACTGAATCACAGACTTGACACATTGTTCACGTTAGGTTACATATCAAATATATTGAGACAAATTACAGACAGTAGCCTTCAAGTAGCAAAATATAATTCAATTGATTTAACATGAAATGTATTTCAATATGATTAAAATGGGTCTATCGCCTACTCTTCATATTTTAATGCAGTCATCGTTTTGCATTTGAAGCAGATGTTTGTACGTCGCCTGTTTGTATAAATTGCAAAGATACTGGCATTTTAGTATTTGTAGTCAACTTTGTTCTGAAGTTATCGGCGGCCACATACGGATAAACCATGTGATTCTAGGCGGATGTTTAGCGGAGATCTGTGTATAAAGTGACGCGGCAGAGCAACAAAACCCCGCGTTTAGCTGTTCTCAGAGTGGTCCGAGGCAGTTTATTAGATTAGGAGCGTTTTAACAATGGTTTTGGGAAACCGCTCGGAAATTGTATGATGCTCCTACGAAGGTTTTAACGATTAATTTAGCCTTAAAATGCTTTTGGGAAAACCGGGCCCTGTTCTGTTTAAATGATTCTCTTCTAATGTTCCGTTCTTTTTTTAAATATATTCAATAAAGTTGTATTATAACATGGATGTGTTGTGTTGGTGATTGTATATGTATTGTAGTAGTTCGTGTGAATAAAGTGATGTTATTGAATTCTATTTGTTCCTGGTTAGTTCATAGTTCTCATCCGTAATGTAACCCGGCAGTGATCTGTCTGTACTACCAAATAACATGGGATGAAGGATATTGACTTCAATTTTCATGCGGTTGTAAAACAGGTTAAATTTTAATTGTGAATAAAAGAGGATTAGAGTTTATTGGAGGTTGCGCTGGTGGTTGGTTGAGTGAAGGTCGGTTAGTCTGGTTTCACAAGGCTTCTTGGAACATGTCAGTGCCAGTCATCACGTTGTAATGGATGGCCATTGGCAGTACTGTAACTTACCAGTAGGGGTCAGTAAAGTATCAATCAACACTAGTCTTGTCCACCAGGCAGCTCTCAAGCAATTTGCCAGAGGATAAGGTTGAATGGACACACATCTAAGTTATCGTAGATAAACCATACAATACATGTTATCTGGATCAGTCATATCGCCATTCACATATATACATTTTTATCTCGATCATTTTATCATATCGCCATTCACATGAATTAAAGTAAATATTCTACATTTGATTGTCTCTTTAATCCTCAGAAATAATCTTCTCACAATAATGACGTTAATAGTGTTCCTTAACAAATTAGCAAAAGCTTTTAACTTCAAACAGGAGAGCCCCAACTAGCTAGTGAAAAGATAACCACTCATAATAGCATATTGCAGAAAGTAATAGACATTACAGAGAAATCCATAAATCACCAATCAATACAAACACATCCTACGTATAGCTATTCATATTAGTCAGGACTTTTAACATAGGTCTAGTAGCATTATTTTAAACGTATTTTAAATGTTGACTTCCATTAGAATTAATGGTGGAACTTTTTGGTCTTTAAAGCAAAATCTCAAGCCAGAGACAAGTCCCTGGTCATGGTAACCAGTACGCCTGTACTTTGACAGATAGTGAAGGAAACGGTGTGATTACATGAATACATTTAAAACCCATTGTTTTAGCCATGATTATCTTTCCTTGTTGTAGTGTAGCTGCATATTCAGAAGAGAAAAAAAAGGAAAGGAGAAACATGATTGGTGGAACGGTAGGAGGAACGTGATTGGTGGAACGGTAGGAGGAACGTGATTGGTGGAACGGTAGGAGGAACGTGATTGGTGGAACGGTAGGAGGAATGTGATTGGTGGAACCATATGAGATAAACCATGATTGGTGGAACCGTAGGAGAATCCATGATTGGTGGAACCATAGGAAGAACATGTCCAGATTCAGCTGTACCAGTATCCAGTCATTATTCAGAATATATACCCATTATTACAGAAGTCATACTTTCACACTATTAAATGATTGAATGCTAAAGTCAAACAAAATACACACAAGGTAACATTAGAAAACGTGCTTTTAGTACCAAATATACCAGCTTCAATCCCAGGCTAAAAATTATTGTCAAAATGATTGCATAGATTATTCTCATAGGCTGGAAATGCAAATCAAACAGTCACCATGACGCTAGTCTGCCGTGACCGCTAGGACAGGGGATATATACCTGCTGGCCACTGTCTGTTCTGCAGCTCAGGTGGGCTGGCTGTGGCTTACATCAACTAGAAGAGATACTGTACAAGCAACTGGTTGGAATTACACTGCGTCAGCTGGCTTTGCTCTCTGTGTCACTGTCATTTCAATCAGTTTAGCTAGTTGGGAAAGGCAAGAGGTCATTTCCTCAGGTCCTCATGAATGTCTTTACGTTGTGGTAGTAGGCGGCCATCTTTACTTGTTGTTGTGGTAGTAGGTGGCCATCTTTACTTCTTGTTGTGGTAGTAAGCAGCAATCTTTACTTCTTGTTGTGGTAGTAGGCGGCCATCTTTACTTCTTGTTGTGGTAGTAGGCGGCCATCTTTACTTCTTATTGTGGTAGTAGGTGGCCATCTTTACTTCTTGTTGTGGTAGTAGGCGGCCATCTTTACTTCTTGTTGTGGTAGTAGGCCACCACCATCCTCACCTTGCTCAAACTGATCCCCTTGGTTGAAGTGCCAGTTGAGTTCTTGCTGCGGTAGTGTGCGGCCATCTTTATTTCTTTTTGCGGTAATGTGCGGCCATCTTTACTTCTTGCTGCGGTAGTGTGTGGCCATCTTTACTTCTTGCTGCGGTAATGTGCGGCCATCTTTACTTATTTTTGCGGTAATGTGCGGCCATCTTTACTTCTTGCTGCGGTAGTGTGAGGCCATCTTTACTTCTTTTTGCGGTAATGTGCGGCCATCTTTACTTCTTGCTGCGGTAGTGTGCGGCCATCTTTACTTCTTCTTGCTGCGGTAGTGTGCGGCCATCTTTACTTCTTGCTGCGGTAATGTGCGGCTACCACCAGGTAGCTGTCTGCGGTGAGGTCCTTGGTGTTGGGGGACTTGGGGGACATGGGAGAGGTCTTCCCCTCCACTCTGGAGATCTGGAGTATCCGACATGGGTCGTGTTTCAGCATGTAGCTCTCAAAGGTCTCCCAGCCTCCTCCCACACGCACCATCACATGCTTGTTGTGTAGCATCTAGGAGAAGAATAAGATTATTTTATTGTCCAGTCAGTGTTCACCAATGGTCAATGCCAATTTGTGTTCTGCTTAATCCCAGACAAGGCGAATAACAAACATTTGTGAAAACGGAGAAAATCTTTAGCTGACAACAGTATTCTTTCTTGGTGTAGTACAGGGGTATTCAAATCCCAGCCTGGAGTTCCATAGTACTGCTGCTGTTCTGTTCTACCTGATCATTCCTTGCACTGACCTGATGTCCCAGGTCTAAATCAGACCATGATTAGAGGGGAAGAATGAAAATGGCTTTGAGGTCCAGATTTGAATTTGCCCGTGTAACAGTGTTGCTTCTGTCCCTCTCCTCGCCCCTACCTGGGCTTGAACCAGGGACCCTCTGCACACATCGACAACAGTCACCCTCGAAGCGCCGTTACCCGTCGCTCCACAAATGACGCGGCTCTTGCAGAGCAAAGGGAAACAACTACTTCAAGGTCTCAGAGCGAGTGACGTCACCGATTGAAATGCTACTAGCGCGCACCGCTAACTAGCTAGCCATTTCACACCGGTTACAGCTAGTGTGTCCTGACTGGTTGCATCACCACCTGGTATGGCAACTGCTCTGCTTCCAACCGCAAGGCACTACAGAGGGTAGTGCGTACGGCCCAGTACATCACTAGGGCCAAGCTTCCTGCCATCCAGGACCTCTATACCAGGCGGTGTCAGAGGAAGGCCCTCAAAATGGTCAAAGACTCCAGCCACCCAAGTCATAGACTGTTCTCTCTGCTATCGCACGGCAAGCAGTACCGGAGCGCCAAGTCTAGGTCCAAGAGACTTCTAAAGAGCTTCTACCCCCAAGCCATAAGACTCCTGAAAATTTTTACATTGACATTGTTAGTCATTTAGCAGACGCTCTTATCCAGAGCGACTTACAGGAGCAATTAGGGTTAAGTGCCTTGCTCAAGGGCACAGACAGATTTTTCACCTAGTCGGCTCGGGGATTAGAACCAGCGACCTTTCGGTTACTGGCACAACGCTCTTACCCACTAAACTACCTATAAACTAAGCTACATCTGTAACATGGCACTACTGTAAACACTACTGCTGCCTGCTACCATCTGTAACACGGCACTACTGTAAACTACTGCTGCCTGCTACCATCTGTAACATGGCACTACTGTAAACACTACTGCTGCCTGCTACCATCTGTAACATGGTACTACTGTAAACACTACTGCTGCCTGCTACCATCTGTAACATGGCACTACTGTAAACACTACTGCTGCCTGCTACCATCTGTAACATGGCACTACTGTAAACACTACTGCTGCCTGCTACCATCTGTAACACGGCACTACTGTAAACACTACTGCTGCCTGCTACCATCTGTAACATGGCACTACTGTAAACACTACTGCTGCCTGCTACCATCTGTAACACGGCACTACTGTAAACACTACTGCTGCCTGCTACCATCTGTAACACGGCACTACTGTAAACACTACTGCTGCCTGCTACCATCTGTAACATGGCACGACTGTAAACACTACTGCTGCCTGCTACCATCTGTAACATGGCACTACTGTAAACACTACTGCTGCCTGCTACCATCTGTAACATGGCACTACTGTAAACACTACTGCTGCCTGCTACCATGTGTAACATGGCACGACTGTAAACACTACTGCTGCCTGCTACCATCTGTAACATGGCACTACTGTAAACACTACTGCTGCCTGCTACCATCTGTAACATGGCACGACTGTAAACACTACTGCTGCCTGCTACCATCTGTAACATGGCACTACTGTAAACACTACTGCTGCCTGCTACCATCTGTAACATGGCACTACTGTAAACACTACTGCTGCCTGCTACCATCTGTAACATGGCACTACTGTAAACACTACTGCTGCCTGCTACCATCTGTAACATGGCACTACTGTAAACACTACTGCTGCCTGCTACCATCTGTAACATGGCACTACTGTAAACACTACTGCTGCCTGCTACCTCCAACACGACACTCAATCAAGCCTGAATGGAAGGAGCAAGTTAGTGTATGGCCCATAGAATTACAAATATAATTTAATAGGATCTCTGTGGTATGGCCTGTCCTCTTCTATACACAATAGACCCCTCTCTCTCTCTCTCTCTCTCTCTCTCTCTCTCTCTCTCTCTCTCTCTCTCTCTCTCTCTCTCTCTCTCTCTCTCTCTCTCTCTCTCTCTCTCTCTCTCTCTCTCTCTCTCTCTCTCTCTCTCTCCACTGTCTCTCTCTCTCTCCACTGTCGCTCTCTCTCTCCACTGTCTCTCTCTCTCTCCACTGTCTCTCTCTCTCTCTCTCTCTCCACTGTCTCTCTTCTCCAATAAAATGCTTTGCTGACAGGCCACTAGGACACCTGTTCACCCCCAGGCTCCCCTCTCTCTCCTTGTTACAAGCCGGGGTCCCCCTGTCTCCCATCACCATAGAGTCATGATTGAAAAGGCCTCTGTGCCAAAAGCCCATTATGTCCCTAGTCACAGTGCCTGAGGGGGCACACATTCATGATTGGAACCAGTGCCCTGCAATTGGCCTGTTGATTGATTCTGTTAAAGAGGCTTATAAATGTTTGATGTTAGAGAGAGAGAGAGAGAGAGAGGGAGAGGGAGAGAGAGCGAGGGGGAGAGAGAGAGAGAGAGAGGGGGAGAAGGAGAGAGAGAGAGAGGGGGAGAAGGAGAGAGAGAGAGAGAGGGGGAGAGAGAGAGAGAGAGAGAGAGTTGTTTGGGAATCAGTACTTTACTATTCATATTTTTGACAACTTTTACTTTTACTTTACTATATTCCTAAAGAAAATAATGTACTTTTTACTCCATACATTTCCCCTGACACCCAAAAGTACTCGTTACATTTTAAACGCAGAAAAATTGTTTAATTCACACATTTATCAAGATAACATCCTCTGATCTGGCGGACTCACTAAACAAAAATGCTTTGTTTGTAAATTGGACTGTGGCCCTGGCTAAAAATGGTGCCATCTGGATTGCTTAATGTAAGGACTTTAAAATTCTTTATACTTTTACTTTCGATACTTAAAAGGTACACTATGCAAAAATCACGCCACCATTTCCTGGTTGCTAAAATTCTAAGTATATTTTAGCAATTACATTTACTTTTGATACTTCATATTATATTTAATATTATAGCTTTAATTTATATTTAAACCAAATTACTTTAGACTTTTACTCAAGTATGACGATTGGGTACTTTTTTCCACTGCTGTAGCTAGCTGAGAACCAGAGTGAGATGGAGGGTCACACCTTCTAGAACCTTCTGGAACCTTCTGTGACCTGCTGGAATTGTGTCTACCAGGCAGACAGCAACAGACGTTTCATTCCATCCAACACTCTAGAGTCTAAGAAGGCTCATTCTTGGAATCGAACAGTCACGGACAAAGAAGAATCAAGACTTGCCTTAGTTGTGACTTGTCCTTGGTTGCTCAGCAACTCTCATGGATGGTTGAAAGATACGTTGTCTATCGTACCAAAGGCAGCCACATAATTCTGGGTTCATCCTCTGTACGGTAGAAAATATTTTCTTAAAGAAAGTGACAGTTGAGGGCACTGTCAGACCAAAGGGTTTATTTTCAGACCCTGAACACTGGTCCATATTCATCAAAACCAGGCTAACATACATCCTTTGTCTTATTCTGCGTTTGTGATCCTCACAGAGCTATCCGTCCAGAAACCGTGATACTGTGAGATACCAGTAGGGGTCCTTCTAGAGTTTATTGTCAGCACAACTTGAATTACAGTCCAGATCCTCTTTCCACACCATCGTCATTCTTAGACATGTGAATCCTGGTTGGGGGTTGCCAAGTAACCAAGATCACAAGGACACCAATGCTACCTCACCAATCTGCACTTGTCAATAGACTTCATTCTTGCAAGGCAGGTGGCTTAGTGGTTAAGAGCGTTGTGCCAGTAACCGAAAGGTCGCTGGTTCTAATCCCCGAGCCGACTAGGTGAAAAATCTGTCGACGTGACCTTGAGCAAGGCACTTAACCCTAATTGCTCCTGTAAGTTGCTCTGGAAAAGAGTGTCTGCTAAAATGTAAACGTAAGGCACATTTTGCAAGGTCTGTTTGAGGCACAGTATTTATTTACATAAGAACGTTTATATTTTATGTAAACGAGGAAAGGAGTAAGAATAAATGCAAATTAGGGGCAATAGCTCATTGGCAACAATAACTGCATATGCATTATATCGTAAAGTATCTTTGGGTTTTTAGAAAAGGGCTACAAAAATCCTATGTATTATTTATCAAGCCTGTTGATCCTGAGGGCTCTCTTTTCCCAGTACAGTGGGTGAACCAGAACCACATCAACCCTGGCTGGCTCATAGAGGTAGAAAGAGGAGTCTACATGGATATAAACCATTTTAATAATAATAAGCCATTTTAGCAGACACTTTTATCCAAAGCGACTTACAGTCATGCATGTATACATTTTTCTGTGTGTGGGTGGTCCCGGGGATCGAACCCACTACCTTGGCGTTACAAGCGCCGTGCTCTACCAGCTGAGCTACAGAGGACCACATGGACGATACAAGGACGAGTCCTCTTTCTATCTCTATGGACCAAGAGACAGACACTGTTGGAATACCATCACCAGTAAATGAAACCTCACAGCAGCAGAGGAGCTGCTACCAGCAGAGACAATGGGATGTCTGTTATCCCACAGTCAGGCAGTCCAAATATCAACACACTGCACTGTGACTGTGTGTGTGTGTGTGTGTGTGTGTGTGTGTGTGTGTGTTTGTGACTCAGTTCACATTGAGATGAGAAACATTATTGTTGGTGAACTGAAAACCCCCATCTAACTCCAGCCTGGATAAATCCTGCCAAAAGTGAAAGGTCAATAAACAACAATGTCCTGGGAAAAGTGGGTCAGCCAAAATCCTGACTCATCAAATTCAGACTCATCAAATTCAGACTCATCAAATACAGACTCATCAAATTCAGACTCATCAAATCTCAGAACAAGGAGGAAAGAGTGGGTTTGCTATGAGGACAGAATAGTCATTCAACAGCCATCTGTAGTCATCAATGGTCTATGGACACTGAGGAGCAATGGACCTCAGTAAGTGATGAAGTAATATTAATATCTGGCGTATCAATATAATATTCACAGCAATACGAAACACCACAACCCCAGTGTAAATCACTTACAGTACAAGCCAGCCCTGTGCAAATTATTTACACCAGATTTCAACGCTTCAGATTTGATCCCACCCAACGAAAAACATTTGGTCAAAGCTATTTTGGCAGGTACAGTCCAAGCCCAATTTAAAATCCAGCTGCTGTTAGCTATGTGGCTGAACCGTGCACAGCTTGAAAATCATGTTACAAAAACCAGGCGTTTGTGCCAGAGAAAGTGAGTAAAAAGATGAGGAGGAGGAGGTTGTACCCACCCGGATGAAGAGCATCTTCTCGCCAACACGGTAGCGGCCCTGGGCTTGTCTCTCCACACAGAACTTATTGGGACACTTGCAGGGAGGGTCCTCAGAGATAAGCTTCACCTGAGACGCACGCACACGCACACACACACACACACACACGCACACGCACAACCAAACATAATTAGATTAGTAGGGAAGTCAATCCAACAACCCCCCCAAAATTCCTGGTAATCCTCATAAATCCCCACAAATTGAAAAGATCAACATAATTGTATGTAATTGTGTTAACCTTGTGTACCCTACTCACAGCCTCATCCAGCAGCTTCCCTGTGCTCTTCTTGCTAGACGACAAGCACTTGGTTGGAGAGGTGGATGTGGGGGTTGGAGAGGGGGATGTGGGGGTTGGAGAGGGGGATGTGGGGGTTGGAAAGGGGGATGTGGGGGTTGGAGAGGGGGATGTGGGGGTTGGAGAGGGGGATGTGGAGAGGGATGGGGAGGGAGAGACAGGTGAGGGTGGAGGTAGAGATACTTTCTCCTCCTGTTCTATCTCCTTCTCCAGCTTGATAAGCCCTGGAGGCTCCACGTTGTACCTAAAGAAGAAGACAATAGGATAACACTTTACATTAAAGCATACATTATAGTGGCCTGGGGTGGTCTGGGGTCAAATACATTATAGTGGCCTGGGGTGGTCTGGGGTCAAATACATTATAGTGGCCTGGGATGGTCTGGGGTCAAATACATTATAGTGGCCTGGGATGGTCTGGGGTCAAATACATTATAGTGGCCTGGGATGGTCTGGGGTCAAATACATTATAGTGGCCTGGGGTGGTCTGGGGTCAAATACATTATAGTGGCCTGGGGTGGTCTGGGGTCAAATACATTATAGTGGCCTGGGGTGGTCTGGGGTCAAATACATTATAGTGGCCTGGGGTGGTCTGGGGTCAAATACATTATAGTGGCCTGGGGTGGCCTGGGGTCAAATACATTATAGTGGCCTGGGGTCAAATACATTATAGTGGCCTGGGATCAAATACATTACAGTGGTCTAGGGTGAAATTCATTACAGTGGTCTAGGGTCAAATACATTACAGTGGCCTGGGGTCAAATACATTACAGTGGTCTAGGGTCAGATATATTATAGTGGCCTGGGGGGGTCTGGGGTCAATAATAATAATAATAAGGGTCAAATACATTATAGTGGCCTGGGGTGGTCTGGGGTCAAATACATTATAGTGGCCTGGGGTGGTCTGGGGTCAAATACATTACAGTGGTCTAGGGTGGTCTGGGGTCAAATATATTATAGTGGCCTGGGGTGGTCTGGGTTCAAATACATTATAGTGGCCTGGGGTCAAATACATTACAGTGGCCTGGGATGGTCTGGGGTCAAATACATTATAGTGGCCTGGGGTGGTCTGGGGTCAAATACATTATAGTGGTCTGGGGTCAAATACATTATAGTGGCCTGGGGTGGTCTGGGGTCAAATACATTATAGTGGCCTGGGGTGGTCTGGGGTCAAATACATTACAGTGGTCTAGGGTGGTCTGGGGTCAAATACATTATAGTGGCCTTGGGTCAAATACATTACAGTGGCCTGGGATGGTCTGGGGTCAAATACATTATAGTGGCCTGGGATGGTCTGGGGTCAAATACATTACAGTGGCCTGGGATGGTCTGGGGTCAAATACATTATAGTGGCCTGGGATGGTCTGGGGTCAAATACATTATAGTGGCCTGGGGTGGTCTGGGGTCAAATACATTATAGTGGCCTGGGGTCAAATACATTACAGTGGCCTGGGATGGTCTGGGGTCAAATACATTATAGTGGCCTGGGGTGGTCTGGGGTCAAATACATTATAATGGCCTAGGGTGGTCTGGGGTCAAATACATTATAATGGCCTAGGGTGGTCTGGGGTCAAATACATTATAATGGCCTAGGGTGGTCTGGGGTCAAATACATTATAATGGCCTGGGGTCAAATACATTATAATGGCCTGGAGTGGTCTGGGGTCAAAACCACTGCCTTTGGATCATATATACATTGCATTCGGAAAGTATTCAGACCCCTTGACTTGTTCCACATTTTGTTATGTTACAGCCTTACTCTGAAATGGATTAAATAATAGTTTTTCCTCATAACTCTACACACAATACCCCATAATGACCAAGCGAAAACAGTTTTTAGACATTTTTGCAAATTAATGTAAAATAAAAAACAGAAATATCTTATTTACATGAGTATTCAGACCCTTTGCTATGAGACTCGAAATTGAGCTCAGGTGCATCCTGTTTCCATTGATCATCCTTGAGATGTTTCTAAAACTTGATTGGAGTCCACTTGTGGTAAATTCAATTTATTGGACATGATTTGGAAAGACACACACCTGTCTATATACAGTGAGGGAAAAAAAGTATTTGATCCCCTGCTGATTTTGTACGTTTGCCCACTGACAAAGACATGATCAGTTTTAATGGTAGGTTTATTTGAACAGTGAGAGACAGAATAACAACAACAAAAATCCAGAAAAACGCATGTCAAAAATGTTATAAATTGATTAGCATTTTAATGAGGGAAATAAGTATTTGACCCCTCTGCAAAACATGACTTAGTACTTGGTGGCAAACCCTTTTGGCAATCACAGAGGTCAGACGTTTCTTGTAGTTGGCCACCAGGTTTGCACACATCTCAGGAGGGATTTTGTTCCCTCCTCTTTGCAGATCTTCTCCAGTCATTAATGTTTGAGGCTGATGTTTGTCAACTTTCGAACCTTCAGCTCCCTCACAGATTTTCTATGGGATTAAGGTCTGGAGACTGGCTAGGCCACTCCAGGACCTTAATGTGCTTCTTCTTGAGCCACTCCTTTGTTGCCTTGGCCGTGTGTTTTGGGTCATTGTCATGCTGGAATACCCATCCACGACCCATTGTCAATGCCCTGGCTGAGGAAGGAGGTTCTCACCCAAGATTTGACAGTACATGCGCCCCGTCCATCATCCCTTTGATGCGGTGAAGTTGTCCTGTCTCCTTAGCAGAAAAACACCCCCCAAAGCATTGTTTCCACCTCCATGTTTGACGGTGGGGATGGTGTTCTTGGGGTCATAGGCAGCATTCCTCCTCCTCCAAACACAGCGAGGTTGAGTTGATGCCAAAGAGCTCAATTTTGGTCTCATCTGACCACAACACTTTCACCCAGTTCTCCTCTGAATCATTCAGATGTTCATTGGCAAACTTCAGACGGCCCTGTATATGTGCTTTCTTGAGCAGGGGGGACCTTGCGGGCGCTGCAGGATTTCAGTCCTTCACGGTGTAGTGTGTTACCAATTATTTTCTTGGTGACTATGGTCCCAGCTGCCTTGAGATCATTGACAAGATCCTCCGTGTAGTTCTGGGCTGATTCCTCACCGTTCTCATGAATCATTGCAACTCCACTCAGGTGAGATCTTGCATGGAGGCCCAGGCCGAGGAGATTGACAGTTCTTTTGTGTTTCTTCCATTTGCGAATAATCGCACCAACTGTTGTCACCTTCTCACCAAGCTGCTTGGCGATGGTCTTGTAGCCCATTCCAGCCTTGTGTAGGTCTACAATCTTGTCCCTGACATCCTTGGAGAGCTCTTTGGTCTTGGCCATGGTGGAGAGTTTGGAATCTGATTGATTGATTGCTTCTGTGGACAGGTGTCTTTTATACAGGTAACAAGCTGAGATTAGAGCACTCCCTTTAGAGTGTGCTCCTAATCTCAGCTTGTTACCTGTATAAAAGACACCTGGCAGCCAGAAATCTTTCTGATTGAGAGGGGGTCAAATACTTATTTCCCTCCTTAGAATGCAAATCAATTTATAACATTTTTGACATGTGTTTTTCTGGATTTTTTTGTTGTTATTCTGTCTCTCACTGTTCAAATAAACCTACCATTAAAATTATAGACTGATCATTTCTTTGTCAGTGGGCAAACGTACAAAATCAGCAGGGGATCAAATACTTTATCCCTCACTGTAAAGTCCCACAGCTGACAGTGCATGTCAGAGCAAAATCCAAGCCATGAGGTCGAATAAATTGTCCGTAGAGCTCAGAGACAGGATTGTGTCGGACAGATCTGGGGAAGGGTACCAAAAAATGTCTGCAGCATTGAAGGTCCCCAAGAACACAGTGGCCTCCATCATTCTTAAATGGAAGAAGTTTGGAACCACCAAGACTCTTCCTAGAGCTGGCCGCCCGGCCAAACTGAGCTATTGGGGGAGAAGGGCCTTGGTCAGGGAGGTGACCAAGAACCCGATGGTCACTCTGACAGAGCTCCAGAGTTCCCCTGTGGAGATGGGAGAACCTTCCAGATGAACAACCATATCTGCAGCACTCTACCAATCAGGCCTTTATGGTAGAGTGGCCAGACAGAAGCCACTCCTCAGTAAAAGGCACATGACAGCCCGCTTGGAGTTTGCCAAAAGGCACCTAAAGACTGTCAGACCATGAGAAACAAGATTGTCTGGTTTGATAAAACCAAGATTTAACTCTTTGGCCTGAATGCCAAGCTTCATATCTGGAGGATACCTGGCACCATTCCTACGGTGAAGCATAGTGGTGGCAGCATCATGCTGGACAGATATTTTTCAGCGGCAGGGACTGGGAGACTAGTCAGGATCGAGGGAAAGATGAACGGAGCAAAGTACAGAGAGATCCATGATGAAAACCTGCTCCAGAGCGCTCAGGACCTCAGACTGGAGCAAAGGTTCACCTTCCAACAGGACAAGAACCCTAAGCACACAGCCAAGACAACGCAGGAATGGCTTCGGGACAAGTCTCCGAATGTCCTTGAGTGGTCCAGCCAGAGCTCGGACTTGAACCCGATCTAACATCTCTGGAGAGACCTGAAAATAGCTGTGAAGCGACGCTCCCCATCCAACCTGACAGAGCTTGAGAGGATCTGCAGAGAAGAATGAGAGAAGCTCTCCAAATACAGGTGTGCCAAGCTTGTAGCATCATACCCAAGAAGACTCGAGGCTGTAATCGCTGCCAAAGGTGTTTCAACAAAGTACTGAGTAAAGGGTCTGAATACTTACGTAAATGTGATAAATGTGATAGTTTTTTATTTGTAATAAATCTGCAACAATTTCTAAAAAACAGTTTTTGCTTTGTCATTATGGGGTATTGTTTGTAGATTGATGAAAGAAAAGAAACGATTTAATCAATTTTAGAATAAGGCTGTAACGTAAAAAAAAAAGTGGAAATATTTAAGGGGTCTAAATACTTTCCGAATGCACTGTACCATTGCAGCATGGGGTTGAATCTGTCCCACCACTATTTCAGCAAACTCTCTCCTCTCCATCTCTCCTTTCCATCTCTCCTCTCCATCTCTCCTCTCCATCTCTCCTCTCCATCTCTCCTCTCTATCTCTGCTCTCTATCTCTGCTCTCTATCTCTCCTCTCTATCTCTCCTCTCTATCTCTCCTCTCTATCTCTCCTCTCTATCTCTCCTCTCTATCTCTCCTCTCTATCTCTCCTCTCTATCTCTCCTCTCTATCTCTCCTCTCTATCTCTCCTCTCTATCTCTCCTCTCCATCTCTCCTCTCTATCTCTCCTCTCTATCTCTCCTCTCTATCTCTCCTCTCTATCTCTCCTCTCTATCTCTGCTCTCTATCTCTGCTCTCTATCTCTGCTCTCTATCTCTGCTCTGTGCAATAAACTACAGATATGTTAGAGAGGACTGCCAAACTCCTTTAGAATTAATTTTTATTTTTACAATATCGTTTCTAAGAGGATGTAATCAAAGGATAATTAAATAGTAAATAAATAATTACTGTAAGTACACATGCACGTAATATATAACGCACATACAAATTCAATTCAAATTGAAGGCTTTTTAACTGAATAATGTCATAAAGGGAAAGAGTGAAAACCCCTCATCCATTGTTCTTACCGAGATGCTATCCTTCCCAGTTGTAGGAGACAGAGACACACTTCCCGTGGCTGTTTGTGAAGAACTAAAGGGACAAATCAATATTAAAGAGTGAATGATCTTCACCGTATTCCTTGCGACACATCTCAATGACAGGATGGTAATATTATCACTGTCACATTGACACTGCAGTGATGTGGGAAAGTGGTTTAGAAGTCTTACCTACATGCCAGTGGGTATGAGAGGAAATGACAAGTGTCGTTTGTGATAAGTGGTGATTGGGTTATTGATATTGGTGTGGTAGCGTGAGGTGAACATGAGTGTGGGCTCAAAACAGCTACAGAAAATATGTTTTAAGATCAACTATCAGGAATTTCACACAAGACTAAATTACATTTCCACAACCACAGTGCCAGGCAGTAGATGATTGATGGGCATGTTAAGTGACACAGCACACCATGCATGATGACAGCAATAGTTCTCCAAACCTGTTGTCGTATGCTACACCTGATGACGCACTATTCAATCCATCACAGGGATAAAAGAAAGAGAGGGAACAGGATAGTTAGCTAGCTACCCTGTTGATACCCTGTTGATACCATGTTGATACCATGTTAATACCATGTTGCTACCCTGTTGATACCATGTTGCTACTCTGTTTATACCATGTTGCTACCATGTTGTTACCATGTTGATACCATGTTAATACCATGTTGCTACCCTGTTGATACCATGTTGCTACTCTGTTTATACCATGTTGCTACCCTGTTGATACCCTGTTGATACCCTGTTGCTACCCTGTTGCTACCCGGTTTATACTCTGTTGATACCCTGTTTCTACCCGGTTGATACTCTGTTGCTACCCTGTTGATACCATGTTGCTACCCTGTTGATACCCTGTTGCTACCCTGTTGATACCCTGTTGCTACCCGGTTTATACTCTGTTGATACCCTGTTGCTACCCGGTTGATACTCTGTTGATACCCTGTTGCTTCCCGGTTGATACTCTGTTGATACCCTGTTGCTTCCCGGTTGATACTCTGTTGATACCCTGTTGATACCCGGTTGATACTCTGTTGCTACCCTGTTGCTACCCTGTTGATACCCTGTTGCTACCCGGTTGATACTCTGTTGATACCCTGTTGCTTCCCGGTTGATACTCTGTTGATACCCTGTTGCTTCCCGGTTGATACTCTGTTGATACCCTGTTGATACCCGGTTGATACTCTGTTGCTACCCTGTTGATACCCTGTTGATACCCGGTTGATACTCTGTTGCTACCCTGTTGATACCCTGTTTCTACCCGGTTGATACTCTGTTGCTACCCTGTTGCTACCCTGTTGCTACCCTGTTGCTACCCGGTTGATACCCTGTTTCTACCCGGTTGATACTCTGTTGATACCCTGTTGCTACCCGGTTGATAACCTGTTGTAACCCTGTTGATAACCTCTTGATATCATGTTGATAACCTGTTGTAACCTTGTTGTAACCCTGTTGATACCCTGTTTTAACCCTGTTCTAACCCTGTTTCTACCCTGTCGCTACCCTGTTGATACCCTGTTGTAACGCACAGTGGTTGTGACCATACTACTAGCCTTGGATGGACAATCAAGTTCTATTCTATTCAATTAAATTCTAATAAATTCTAGTCTATTTGTAAGTTATCCATCATTTCACCTAATAAAATGTCTAGGGGCCAGCTGGCTGGGGTTGAAAGCAGAGCGGAATAAACCAATCATCAGCCAGAAAACGGGCAGGAGAGAAAACATGAGAATGGTCTGTACCTCTACCGCTGACATGGCCTCATCACTCTGGTTTAATAGGTACATACCTGCTAGGTATTCTGATGCATCTGTGATCATCTTCACATTACGTTAGACAAACAGCCTGACGTAGGCTACAACAGTGTAAAAGAGAGCAACACAAAACTCCCCACTGTATGACTGCATACTGAGTGAAACATTCACATAACTTTCTCTCTCTCCAGCCAGCTAACGCCCCACTGTCTTCTCTTGTTTCCTGGGACGGTCTGTACAGTGAACGGCTGTTTAAAATGCACATAACAGTCCATATCAGTAATCTGGTAAGCCAAGACAGTCACAGCGTTCTCAGGACACAGCCTGCTGTCCAAGTGAGTATTGTGTGAAGTCAGGGTATTGTGGGTATTGTGGGTGTAGTCTGTGGACAACAGAAGAGGAGCTGGTGTACAGAGACAGGAGAGGAGAGAGGAGAGGGAGGGAGAGGAGAGGGAGAGAGGGAGAGGAGAGAGAGGGAGAGGAGAGGAGAAGGAGGGGGAATGGAGAGGAGAGGAGGGAGAGAAGAGATTGAGAGGAGAGAAGAGGATTGGAGAGGAGGGGGAGGAGAGGAGGGGAGAGAGAGGAGGCCTGGCCTCTGTCTGCGCTGTAAGTGAGTCTGTCTGCTGGGGAAGAGGGGGAGAGGGGGACAGGGGTGGGAGAGTGGGGGGACAGGGGTGGAGAGAGTGGGGGAGGGGTGGGGAGAGAGGGGGACAGGGGTGGGGAGAGAGGGGGACAGGGGTGGAGAGAGGGGGACAGGGGGTGGAGAGAGGGGGACAGGGGTGGAGAGAGAGAGGGGGACAGGGGTGGGGAGAGAGGGACAGGGGTGGAGAGAGGGGGGACAGGGTGGAGAGAGAGGGGGACAGGGTGGAGAGAGAGAGGGGGACAGGGTGGAGAGAGAGGGGTACAGGGGTGGGGAGAGGGGGACAGGGGTGAGAGAGAGGGGGACAGGGTGGAGAGAGAGGGGACAGTGGTGCAGAGAGAGGGGACAGGGAGTGGAGAGAGGGGAACAGGGGTGGGGACAGTGGGGACATGGGTGGAGAAAAGAGTGGGACAGGGGTGGAGAGAGGGGGACAGGGGTGGAGAGAGAGGGGGGGATAGGGGTGGAGAGAGAGGGGAACAGGGTGGAGAGAGAGAGTGACAGGGTGGAGAGAGAAGGAGACATGGGTGGAGAGAGAGGGGACAGGGGTGGAGAGAGAGGGGGACAGGGTGGAGAGAGAAGGACAGGGGTGAGAGAGAGGGGGACAGTGGTGGAGAGAGAGGGGGACAGGGGTGGAGAGAGAGGGGACAGGGGTGGAGAGAAGGGGACAGGGGTGGAGAGAGGGGGACAGGGGTGGAGAGAGAGGGGGACAGGGTGGAGAGAGAGGAGGAACAGGGGTGGAGAGAGAGGGGACATGGGTGGAGGAGGGAGGACAGGGGTGGAGAGAGAGGGGACAGGGGTGGAGAGAGGGGACAGGGTGGAGAGAGAGGAGACATGGGTGGAGAGAGAGGGGGACAGGGGTGGAGAGAGAGGGGACAGGGTGGAGAGAGAAGGGGACAGGGTGGAGATAGGGGGACAGTGGTGGAGAGAGAGAGGGGACAGGGGGTGGAGAGAGGACAGGGTGGGGACAGTGGGGGACATGGGTGGAGAGAGAGTGGGACAGGGGTGGAGAGAGAGGGGACAGGGGTGGAGAGAGAGGGGACAGGGGTGGAGAGAGAGGGGAACAGGGGTGGAGAGAGAGAGTGACAGGGGTGGAGAGAGAGGAGACATGGAGTGGAGAGAGAGGGGACAGGGGTGGAGAGAGGGGGACAGGGGTGGAGAGAGAGGGGAACAGGGGTGGGGAGAGTGGGGGACATGGGTGGAGAGAGAGTGGGACAGGGGTGGAGAGAGAGGGGGACAGGGTTGGAGAGAGAGAGTGACAGGGGTGGAGAGAGAGGGAGACATGGGTGGAGAGAGAGGGGGACAGGGGTGGAGAGAGAGGGGGACAGGGGTGGAGAGAGAGGGGGGACAGGGGTGGAGAGAGGGGACAGTGGTGGAGAGAGAGGGGGACAGGGGTGGAGAGAGAGGGGAACAGGGGTGGGGACAGTGGGGGACATGGGTGGAGAGAGAGTGGGACAGGGGTGGAGAGAGAGGGGGACAGGGGTGGAGAGAGAGGGGACAGGGGTGGAGAGAGAGGGGAACAGGGGTGGAGAGAGAGAGTGACAGGGGTGGAGAGAGAGGGAGACATGGGTGGAGAGAGAGGGGGACAGGGGTGGAGAGAGAGGGGGACAGGGGTGGAGAGAGAGGGGGACAGGGGTGGAGAGAGAGGGGGACAGGGGTGGAGAGAGAGGGGACAGGGGTGGAGAGAGAGGGGGACAGGGGTGGAGAGAGAGGGGGACAGTGGTGGAGAGAGAGGGAACAGGGGTGGGGAGAGTGGGGGACATGGGTGGAGAGAGAGGGGACAGGGGTGGAGAGAGGAGGGGACAGGGTGAGAGAGAGGGAACAGGGTGGGGAGAGTGGGGACATGGGTGGAGAGAGAGGGGGACAGGGGTGGAGAGAGAGGGGGGACAGGGGTGGAGAGAGAGGGGGACAGGGGTGGAGAGAGAGGGGGACAGGGGTGAGAGAGAGGGGGACAGGGGTGGAGAGAGAGGGGTACAGGGGTGGAGAGAGAGGGGGACATGGGTGGAGAGAGAGTGGGACAGGGGTGGAGAGAGAGGGGGACAGGGGTGGTAGAGTGGGGGACAGTGGTGGAGAGAGGGGGACAGGGGAGAGAGAGGGGGACAGGGGTGGAGAGAGAGGGGGACAGGGTGGAGAGAGGGGAACAGGGGTGGAGAGGAGAGGGGACAGGGGTGGAGAGAGAGAGAACAGGGGGGGGGGGAGAGAGGGGGACAGGGGTGGAGAGAGAGGGACAGGGGTGGAGAGAGAGGGGGACAGGGGTGGAGAGAGAGAGGGGGGACATTGGTGGAGAGAGAGGGGGACAGGGGTGGAGAGAGAGGGGACAGGGGTGGAGAGAGAGATGAGGAGACAGGGGTGAGAGAGGGGACAGGGTGGAGAGAGAGGGGACAGGGGTGGAGAGAGAGGGGGACAGGGGTGGAGAGAGAGGGGACATGGGTGGAGAGAGAGTGGGACAGGGGTGGAGAGAGGGGGACAGGGTGGTGAGTGGGGGACAGTGGTGGAGAGAGGGAGTAGGGGACAGGAGTGAGAGAGGGGACAGGGGTGGAGAGAGAGGGGGACAGGGGTGGAGAAGAGGGGACAGGGGTGGAGAGAGGACACGGGTGAGAGAGGGGGACGGGGTGGAGAAGAGAGGGGGACAGGGTGGAGAGAGAGGGGGACATGGGGTGGAGAGAGAGGGGACAGGGGTGGAGGGAGAGAGGGGGGACAGGGGTGGGGGAGAGGGGGACAGGGGTGGAGAGAGAGGGGACAGGGGAGAGAGAGGGGACAGGGTGGAGAGAGGGGTACAGGGGTGGAGAGAGAGGCAGGGGTGGGAGAGAGGGGGACAGGTGGAGAGAGAGGGACAGGTGATAGAGGGGGACAGTGGTGAGAGAGGGGGGACAGTGGTGGAGAGAGAGGGGGACAGGGAGAGAGAGGGGGACAGGGGGTGGAGAGAGAGGGGGACAGGGGTGGAGAGAGAGGGGAACAGGGGTGGAGAGAGAGGGGGACAGGGGTGGAGAGAGAGGGGAACAGGGGTGGAGAGAGAGGGGGACAGGGGTGGAGAGAGAGGGGGACAGGGGTGGAGAGAGAGGGGGACATGGGTGAGAGAGGGGGACAGGGCTGGAGAGAGAGGGGGACAGGGGTGGAGAGAGAGGAAAGGGGTGGAGAGAGGGAGGGACAGGGGTGAGAGAGGGGACAGGGGTGGAGAGAGAGGGGGACAGGGTGGGAGAGAGGGGGGACAGGGTGGAGAGAGAGTGACAGGGTGGAGAGAGAGGGGGACATGGGTGGAGAGAGAGAGGACAGGGTGGAGAGAGAGGGGACAGGGGTGGAGAGAGGGGGGACAGGGTGGAGAGAGAGGACAGTGGTGAGAGAGAGGGGACAGGGGTGAGAGAGAGGGGACAGGGGTGAGAGAGTGGGGACAGGGGTGGAGAGAGAGGGACAGGGGTGGAGAGAGTGGGGACATGGGTGGAGAGAGAGGGGGACAGGGTGGAGAGAGGGGGACAGGGGGGAGAGAGAGGGGGGACAGGGGTGGAGAGAGGGGACAGGGGTGGGGAGAGGGGGGACAGGGTGGAGAGAGAGGGGACAGGGGTGGAGGGAGAGAGGGGACAGGGGTGGAGAGAGGGACAGGTGGAGAGAGGGGGACAGGGTGGAGAGAGAGGGGACAGGGGTGGAGAGAGAGGAGACGGGTGGAGGGACAGGGGTGGAGAGAGGTGGACAGGGTGGAGAGAGGGGGACAGGGGTGGAGAGAGGGGACAGGGTGAGAGAGAGGGGGGGGGGACAGGGTGGGAGAGAGGGACAGGGTGGAGAGAGAGGGGGACAGGGTGGAGAGAGAGGGGGACAGGGGTGGAGAGAGAGGGGGACAGGGGTGGAGAGAGGGGGACAGGGGTGGAGAGAGAGAGGGGGACAGGGGGTGGAGAGAGGGGGAACAGGGGTGGGGAGAGAGAGGGGGACAGGGGTGAGAGAGGGGACAGGGGTGGAGAGAGAGGGGACAGGGGTGGAGAGAGGGGACAGGGTGGAGAGAGAGGGAGACAGGGGTGGAGAGAGGGGGACAG
Organism: Coregonus clupeaformis; assembly: GCF_020615455.1. Classification (NCBI taxonomy): domain Eukaryota; kingdom Metazoa; phylum Chordata; class Actinopteri; order Salmoniformes; family Salmonidae; genus Coregonus; species Coregonus clupeaformis. Next base: position 31,775 of record NW_025536009.1, on the reverse strand, counting down.
GGGTGGAGAGAGAGGGGGACAGGGTGGAGAGAGAGGGACAGGGTGGAGAGAGAGGGGACAGGTGGAGAGAGGGGGGACAGGTGGTGGAGAGAGAGGGGACAGGGTGGAAGAGGGGACAGGGGTGGAGAGAGAGGGACAGGGGTGGAGAGAGAGGGGGGACAGGGGTGGGAGAGAGGGGACAGGGGTGGAGAGAGAGGGGACAGGGTGGAGAGAGAGGGGACAGGGTGGAGAGAGAGGGGGACAGGGGTGGAGAGAGAGGGGGACAGGGTGGAGAGAGAGGGGACAGGGGTGGAGAGAGAGGGAACAGGGGTGGGAGAGAGGGGACAGAGTGGACAGAGAGGGGGGACAGGGGTGGAGGGAGAGGGACAAGGGTGGAAGAGAGGGGGACAGGGGTGGGAGAGAGAGGACAGGGGTGGAGAGAGGGGGACAGGGGTGGAGAGAGAGGGGGACAGGGGTGGAGAGAGAGAGGGGGGACAGGGGTGGGAGAGAGGGACGGGTGGAGAGGGGACAGGGGTGGAGAGAGGGGACAGGGTGGAGAGAGAGGGGACAGGGGTGGGGAGAGAGGGGACAGGGGTGGAGAGAGTGGGGGACAGGGGTGGAGAGAGGGGACAGGGTGGGAGAGAGGACAGGGGTGGAGAGAGGGGACAGGGGTGGAGAGAGGGGACAGAGGTAGGAGAGGGGACAGGGGTGGGAGAGGGGGACAGGGGTGGGAGAGAGGGGGACAGGGGTGGAAGAGGGGGACAGGGTGGAGAGAGAGGGGACAGGGTGGGAGAGAGAGGGGACGGTGGAGAGAGGGGACAGGGTGGAGAGAGGGGACAGGGGTGGAGAGAGAGGGGACAGGGTGAGAGAGAGAGAGGGGACAGGGTGGAGAGAGGGGACAGGGGTGGGGAAGAGAGAGGGGACAGGGGTGGAGAGAGAGGGGGACAGGGGTGGAGAGAGAGGGGACAGGGTGGAGAGAGAGGGGACAGGGTGGGAGAGGAAAGGACAGGGGGGATGAGAGAGAGGGGACAGGGGTGGAGAGAGAGGGACAGGGAGTGAGAGGAGAGGGGGGAGAGAGGGGGACAGGTGAGAGAGAGGACAGGGGTGGAGAGAGAGGGGAGGTGAAGAGAGACAGGGAGTGGAAGAGGGGACAGGGGTGAGAGAGGGACAGGGGGTGGAGAGAGAGAGGGGGGACAATGGGTGGAGAGAGGGGACAGGGGTGGGAGAGAGAGGGGAAACAGGGGTGAGAGAGGGGGGACAGGGTGAGAGAGAGGGGGACAGGGGGGGAGAGAGAGGGGGACAGGTGGAGAGAGAGGGGGGACAGGGTGGGGAGAGAGAGGGGACAGGGTGGAGGAGAGGGACAGGGTGGAGAGAGAGGGGGACAGGGGTGGAGAGGGGACAGGTGGAGAGAGGGACAGGGGTGGGGAGAGAGAGGGAGACAGGGGTGGAGAGAGAGGGGACAGGGGTGGAGAGAGAGGACAGGGTGGAGAGAGGACATGGGTGGAGGAGAGGGGGACAGGGTGGAGAGAGGGGGACAGGGGTGGAGAGAGAGGGGAAAAGGGGTGGAGAGAGGGGGACAGGGTGGAGAGAGAGGGGTGACAGGGGTGGGAGAGAGAGGGGAACAGGGTGGAGAGATGGGAGGGTGGTGGAGAGAGAGGGGGACAGGTTGGAGAGAGAGAGTGACAGGGGTGGAGAGAGAGGAGACAAGGAGTGGAGAGGAAGAGGGGGACAGGGGTGAGGAGAGGGGACAGTGGTGGAGGGGCAGGAGCTGGAGAGGGGGACAGGGGTGGAGAGAGAGAGGGGACAGGGTGGAGAGAGTGGGGACATGGTGGAGAAGAGAGAGGACAGGGGTGGGAGAGTTGGACATGGGTGGAGAGAGAGGGGACAGGGGTGGAGAGAGAGAGGGAGGACATGGGTGGAGAAAGAGGGGGACAGGGTGAGAGAAGAGGGGACAGGGGTGGAGAGAGGGGGACAGGGGTGGAGAGAGAGGGGGACAGGGTGGAGGGAGAGGGGGACAGGGGTGGAGAGAGAGGGGGACAAGGGTGGGAGAGAACAGGGGTGGAGAGGGGGACAGGGTGGAGAGAGAGGGGACAGGGTGGAGGGAGAGGGGACAGGGGTGAGAAGGAGGGGACAGGGGTGAGAGAGAGGGGGACAGGGTGGAGAGAGAGGGGGACAGGGTGGAGAGAGAGGACAGGGGTGGAGAGAGAGGGGACAGGGGTGAAGAGAAGGGACAGGGGTGGAGAGAGAGGGACAGGGGTGGGAGAGAGAGGGGGACAAGGGGGGTGGGAGAGAGGGGGACAGGGTGGGGAGAGAGGGGGGACAGGGAGGTAGAGAGGACAGGGTGAGGAGAGGAGAGGGACAGGGGTGGAAAGAGAGAGGGGACAGGGTGGAGAGAGAGGGGGACAGGGTGGAGGAGAGGGGGACAGGGGTGGAGAGAGAGGGGACAGGGGTGAGAGAGGAGGGGAGACAGGGGAGTGGAGGGAGAGAGGGGACAGGGGTGGAAGAGAGGGGACAGGGGTAGAGAGAGGGGACAGGGTGGAAAGGAGAGGGGACATGCTGGGTGAGGAGAGAGGGACAGGGGTGGAGAGAGAGGGGACAGGGTGGGGAGAGAGAGGGGGACAGGGGTGAGGACAGGGGTGGAGAGAGAGGGGGGACAGGGGTGGAGAGAGAGGGACAGAGTGGAGAGAGGGGACAGGGTGGAGGGACAGGGTGGGGAGAGGTGGGGGACAGGGTGGGAGAGAGAGGGGACAGGGTGGAGAGGGGGGACAGGGGTGGAGAGAGAGGGGACAGGGGAGAGAGGGGACAGGGTGGTAGAGAGAGGACAGGGGTGGAGAGAGAGAGGGGACAGGGTGGAGAGAGGGGGACAGGGGTGGAGAGAGAGGGGACAGGTGGGGAGAGAGGGGGACAGGGGTGGAGAGAGGGGACAGGGGTGGAGAGAGAGGGGACAGGTGGAGAGAGAGGGGACAGGGGTGGAGAGAGGGGGACAGGGTGGAGAGAGAGAGGGGGATAGGGGTGGAGAGAGAGGGGACAGGGGTGGAGAGGGGGACAGGGTGGAGAGAGAGGGACAGGGTGGAGAGAGAGGGGACAGGGTGGAGAGAGAGGGGACAGGGTGGAGAGAGAGGACAGGGGTGGAGAGCGGAGGGGAGAGAGGGACAGGGGTGGAGAGGGAGGACAGGGGTGGAGAGAGGGGACAGGGTGGAGAGAGAGACAGGGTGGAGAGAGAGGGACAGGGGTGGAGAGAGAGGGGACAGAGGTGGAGAGAGGGACAGGGGTGAGAAGAGAGGACAGGGTGGAGAGAGAGGGGGACAGGGGTGGAGAGAGGGGGACAGGGTGGAGAGAGAGGGGACAGGGGTGGAGAGAGGACAGGGTGGAGAGAACAGGGTGGAGAGAGAGACAGGGTTAGAGAGAGGGGACAGGGGGGGAGAGAGAGGTGGGACAGGGGTGAAGAGAGAGGGGGACAGGGGTGGAGAGGGACAGGTGAGGGAGAGGGGACAGGGGTGGAGAGAGAAGGGGACAGGGGTGGAGAGGAGAGGGGACAGGGTGAAGAGAGGGGACAGGGGTGGAGAGAGAGGTGAGAGGGGGACAGGGTGGAGAGAGAGGGACAGGGGTGGAGAGAGAGGGACAGGGTGGAGAGAAGGGGACAGGGTGGAGAGAGAGAGGACAGGTGTGGAGAGAGAGGGGACAGGGTGGGAGAGAGGGACAGGGGTGAGAGAGGGACAGGGTGGAGGAGAGAGGGGACAGGGATGGAGGAGAGGGGACAGGGGGTGGAGAGAGGGGACAGGGTGGAGAGAGAGGGGACAGGGGTGGAGAGAGGGGACAGGGGTGGGGAGAGAGGGAACAGGGTGAGAGAGAGGGACAGGGTGGAGAGGAGGACAGGGTGGAGAGAGAGGGGACAGGGTGGAGAGAGAGGGGACAGGGTGGGAGAGAGAGGGACAGGGTGGGGAGAGAGGGGACAGGGGTGGAGAGAGAGAGGGACAGGGTGAGAGAGAGGGGACAGGGGTTGGGGGAGAGAGGGGGACAGGGGTGGAGAGAGAGGGGACAGGGTGAGAGAGAGGGGACAGGGTGGAGAGAGAGGGGACAGGGGGGAGAGAGGGACAGGGGACAGGTGAGAGAGAGACAGGGTGGAGAGGGGGACAGGTGAAAGAGAGGACAGGGGTGGGGAGAGGACAGGGGTGGGGAGAGAGGTAGGACAGGGGTGGAGAGAGGGGGACAGGGGTGGAGAGAGGACAGGGGTGGAGAGAGAGGGGACAGGGGTGGGAGAGAGGGGGGGACAGTGGGAGAGGGGACAGGGTGGAGAGGGACAGGGTGGAGAGAGGGGACAGGGTGGAGAGAGAGGGACAGGGTGGAGAGAGAGGGGACAGGTGGAGAGAGAGAGAGGACAGGGGTGGGAGAGGGAGATGGGTGGAGAGAGAGGGGACAGGGGGTGAGAGAGGGGACAGGGTGGAGAGAGAGGGGGACAGGGTGGAGAGAGAGGGACAGGGGTGGAGAGAGGGGACAGGGAGAGACATGGGTGGAGGAGGGGACAGGGTGGAGAGAGAGGGACAGGGGAAGAAAGGTTGGGAGAGAGGGGACAGGGAGTGGGAGAGAGAGGAGGGATCAGGGGTGGAGAGAGGGGGACAGGGTGGAGAGAGAAGTGGGGACAGTGGTGGAGAGAGGGGACAGGGGTGGAGAGAGTGACAGGGTGGAGAGAGAGAGACAGGGTGGAGAGAGAGGGGACAGGTGAAGAGAGAGGGACAGGGTGGAGAGAGGGGACAGGGTGAGAGAGGGGACAGGGAGAGGGGGACAGGGTGGGGAGAGAGGGGACAGGGGTGGAGAGAGGGGACAGGGTGGAGAGAGAGGGACAGGGGTGGAGAGAGAGGGGACAGGGGTAGAGAGAGGGGACAGGGGTGAGAGAGGGGACAGGGGTGGAGAGAGAGGGGACAGGGGTGGAGAGAGAGGGGACAGGGGTGGAGAGAGAGGGACAGGGGTGGAGAGAGAGGGGACAGGGTGAGAGAGAGGGGACAGGGGTGGAAGAGAGAGACAGGGTGAAGAGAGGGGGACAGGGTGGAGAGAGAGGGACAGGGTGGAGAGAGAAGGACAGGGGTGGAGAGAGAGGGGGACAGGTGGGAGAGAAGGACAGGGTGGAGAGAGGGGACAGGTGGAGAGGAGGAGACGAGGTGAGAGAGTGGGGACAGGGTGGGGAGAGAGGGACAGGGTGGAGAGAGAGACAGGGTGGAGAGAGGGGCAGGGTGGAGAGAGAGGGGACAGGGGTGGAGAGGGGGACAGGGGTGGAGAGAGAGGGGGACAGGGGTGGAGAGAGAGGGACAGGGTGAGAGAGAGGGGACAGGGTGAGAGAGAGGACAGGGGTGGAGAGAGGGGACAGGGGTGGAGAGAGAGGGACAGGGTGGAGAGAGGACAGGGGTGAGAGAGGGACAGGGTGGGAGAGAGGGGGACAGGGGTGAGAGAGAGAGAGGGGACAGGGGTGGGGAGAGAGGGGGACAGGGGGAGAGAGAGGACAGGGGGAGAGAGAGGACAGGTGAGGAGAGGGACAGGTGGAGAGAGAGGGACAGGTGGTGGGGAGAGAGGGGGACAGGGTGGAGAGAGGGGGACAGGGTGAGGAGAGAGGGGGACAGGGGTGGAGAGAGGGGACAGGGGTGGAGAGAGAGGACAGGGGTGGAGAGAGGGACAGGTGGAGGAGAGGGACAGGGGTGGAGAGAGAGGGGGACAGGGTAGGGTGGAGAGAGGGACAGGGTGGGGAGAGAGGGGACAGGGGTGGAGAGAGAGGGGACAGGGGTGAGAGAGAGGAGGACAGGGTGGAGAGAGAGGGGACAGGGGTGGGGAGAGAGAGGACAGGGGTGTGGAGAGAGGCAGGGTGGAGAGGGGACAGGGGTGAGAGAAAGAGGGGACAGGAAGGTGGAGAGAGGACAGGGTGGAGGAGAGAGGACAGGGTAGAGAGAGGGACAGGTGGGGAGAGAGAGGGGACAGGGTTGGAGAGAGAGGGACAGGTGGAGAGAGGACAGGGGAGAAAGAGGACAGGTGAGAGAGAGGGACAAGTGGAAGAGAGACAGGGTGGAAGAGAGAGGACAGGGTGGAGAGAGAGAAGGAACAAGGTGGAGAGAGGGGGACAGGGTGGGAGAGAGGGAGGAACAGGGGTGAAGAGAGGGGGACAGGGGGAGAGAGAGAGAGGACAGGGCAGGAGGGAGAGTGGGAGACAGGGGTGGGAGAGGGAGGACAGGGCGGGAGGAGAGAGGGGGGACAGGGTGGGGAGAGAGGGGTGGACAGGGTGGAGGAGAGGAGGGGCAGGGGTGGAGAGAGAGGGACAGGGTGGAGAGGAGGGGACAGGGGGTGGAGAGAGAGGGACAGGGGGAGAGAGGGGGACAGGGGTGGAGAGAGAGGGACAGGGTGGAGGAGAGAGGGGGACAGGGTGGAGAGAGAGGGACAGGGTGGAGAGAGGGGACAGGTGGAGAGAGAGGGGACAGGGGTGAGAGAGGACAGGGGTGGAGGAGAGGGACAGGGTGGAGAGAGGACAGGGGTGGAGAGAGAGGGGGACAGGGATGGAGAGAGAGGGGACAGGGTGGAGAGAGGACAGGGGGAGGAGAGGAGGGACAGGGTAGAAGAGGGGACAGGGTGGAGAGAGAGGGGACAGGGTGGAGAGAGAGGGGGACAGGGGGTGAGAGAGAGGACAGGGGGGAGAGAGGGGACAGGGGTGGAGAGAGAGGGGACAGGGGGGAGAGAGTGACAGGTGGAGAGAGAGGGGGACAGGGTGGAGAGAGAGGATGAGAGAGAGGGGGACAGGGTGGAGAGAGAGGGGACAGGGGTGGATGGGGACAGGTGGAGAGAGAGGGACAGGGGTGAGAGAGAGGGACAGGGTGGAGAGAGAGGGGACAGGGGTGGAGAAGAGGGGACAGGTGGAGAGGACAGGGTGGAGAGAGGGGGACAGGGGTGGAGAGAGAGGACAGGGTGAGAGAGAGAGGGGTGGGAGAGAGAGGGGGACAGGGTGGAGAGAGAGGGGACAGGGTGGAGAGAGAGGGGACAGGGTGGAGAGAGAGGGGGACAGGTGGAGAGAGAGGACAGGGGTGGAGAGAGAGGACAGGGTGAGAGAGAGGGGACAGGGGTGGAGAGAGGGGGACTAGGGTGGGGGAGAGGGGGACAGGGTGGGGAGAGAGGGGGACAGGGGGAGGAGAGGGGACAGGGTGGAGAGAGAGGAGGACAGGTGGAGAGAGAGGGGACAGGGTGAGAGAGTAGAGAGGGGACAGGGGTGGGAGAGAGGGGACAGGGTGGAGGAGGGGACAGGGGTGGAGAGAGAGGGGGACAGGTGGAGAGAGAGGGGACAGGGGTGGAGAGGAGAGGGGACAGGGGTGGAGAGAGAGACAGGGTGAGGAGAGAGGGGACAGGGTGGAGAGAGAGGGGACAGGGTGGGGAGAGAGAGGGGACAGGGGTGAGAGAGAGGGGACAGGGGTGGGAGAGAGGGACAGGGGTGGGAGAGAGAGGACAGGGTGGAGAGAGAGGGGACAGGGGTGGAGAGAGGGGACAGGGGTGGAGAGAGGGGACAGGGGTGGAGAGAGAGGGGACAGGGAGAGAGGGGACAGGCAGAGAGAGGGACAGGGTGGAGAGAGGGGACAGGGGTGGAGAGAGAGGGGACAGGGGTGGAGAGAGGGGACAGGGGTGAGAGAGGGGACAGGGTGGAGAGAGGGGGACAGGGGTGGAGAGAGAGGACAGGGAGGAGAGGACAGGGGGTGAGAGAGAGGGACAGGGGTGGAGAGAGAGGGGACAGTGGAGAGAGAGGGGCAGGGTGGAGAGGGGACAGGGTGTGGAGAGAGAGGACAGGGTGGAGAGAGAGGGACAGGGGTGGAGGAGAGGGGGACAGGGTGAGAGAGGGAGGACAGGGTGAGAGAGAGGGGGACAGGGTGGGGAGAGAGGAGGGGACAGGGGTGGAGAGAGAGGGGGACAGGGGTGGAGAGAGAGGGGACAGGGGTGGAGAGGGGACAGGGTGGGGAGAGAGAGGGGGACAGGGTGGAGAGAGAGAGACAGGGTGGAGAGAGAGAGGGGGACAGGGAAAGTGGAGAGAGAGGGGACAGGGTGGGGAGAGAGGGGACAGGGTGGAGAGAGAGGGGGACAGGGGTGGAGAGAGAGGTACAGGGGTGGAGAGAAGGGGACAGGGGGGGAGAGGGGACAGGGTGAGAGAGAGAGGGGACAGGTGAAAGAGAGGGGGACAGGGTGGAAGGCAGGGGTGGGGAGAGAGAGGGGACAGGGGTGGAGAGACAGGGGTGGAGAGAGGGAGACAGGGTGGAGAGAGGGGACAGGGTGGAGGAGAGAGGACAGGGGTGGAGAGAGAGGGGACAGGGTGGAGAGAGAGGGGACAGGGGTGGGGAGAGGGGGGACAGGGGTGGAGAGAGGGACATGGGTGGAGAGAGGGGGACAGGGGTGGGAGAGAGGGGGGACAGGGGTGGGGAGAGAGGACAGGGGTGGAGAGAGGACAGGGTAGGGGACAGGGGTGAGAGAGGGAACAGGGGTGGAGAGAGAGGGGACAGGGGTGAGAGAGAGGGGACAGGGTGGAGAGAGGGGGACAGGGTGGAGAGAGAGGGGGACAGGGGTGGAGAGAGAGGGGACAGGGGTGAGGGACAGGGGGAGAGAGAGGGGGACAGGGGTGGGAGAGAGAGGGGGAAGGGTGAGAGAGAGGGGACAGGGGTGGAGAGAGGGGGACAGGGTGGGAGGGAACAGGGTGGAGAGAGAGGACAGGGGTGGAGAGAGAGGGGGACAGGGGGACAGAGAGTGGGGACAGGGGTGGGGAGAGAGGGGACAGGGGGAGAGGGGGACAGGTAGAGGACAGGGGGGGGAGAGAGAGGGGACAGGGGTGGAGAGAGAGGGGGACAGGGTGAGAGAGAGGGGACAGGGTGGAGAGAGAGGGGGACAGGGGTGGGGAGAGGTGGACAGGGTGGGGAGAGAGAGGGGACAGGGGTGGAGAGAGAGGGGACAGGGGTGGAGAGAGAGGGGGACAGGGTGGAGGGACAGGGGAGAGAGAGAGGACAGGTGAGAGAGAGGGGGACAGGGGTGGAGAGAGAGGGGACAGGGGTGGAGAGAGAGGGGACAGGGGTGGGGAGAGAGAGGGGACAGGGGTGGAGAGAGAGAGGGGACAGGGGTGGAGAGAGAGTACAGGGGAGTGAGAGAGGGACAGGGTGAGAGAGGGGGGACAGGGGTGAGAGAGAGGGGGACAGGGTGGAAAGAGAGGGGCAGGGGTGGGGAGAGTGGGGGACAGGGGTGGGAGAGAGGACAGGGGTGAGAGAGAGGGACAGGGGTGAGAGAGAGGGGACAGGGGTGAAAGGGGGACAGGGTGGGGAGAGTGGGGACAGGGGTGGAGAGAGGGGGACAGGGTGGAGAGAGAGGGGACAGGGGTGGAGAGAGAGGGGACAGGGGTGGAGAGAGAGGGGACAGGGTGGAGGGACAGGGGTGGGAGAGAGGGGGGACAGGGTGAGAGAGAGGGGGACAGGGGTGGAGGGACAGGGGTGGGGAGAGAGAGGGGGACAGGGGTGGGGAGAGAGGGGGACAGGTCAGGGAGCTCAGTCAGTCCAGTCTGCCACCAGCATAATCAGCATAGTCATTCGGAATCTGAATCAGAGTGATCTAAGAGATGCCTTTGTGTTGCTGTCTCTCTCTGCATCCCGCCAGTCAGTCCACCACCCATAGACGGTGGTCTGGGTCTATCAGGGTCGATCGGGGTCTATCCTCCTCTTTGGAAGTGCCTGAGGCAGATCCGGACAAGGCCATATTTAGTATGACTTGCTTCAGAAGTCATATTCTCAATCTTCAACTTATTTCGGACTTATTATAGTTATAATATATAATATAATATGCCATTTAGCAGACGCTTTTATCCAAAGCGACTTACAGTCATGCGTGCATACATTATTTATTTTTTGTGTATGGGTGGTCCCGGGGATCGAACCCACTACCTTGGCGTTACAAGCGCTGTGCTCTCTATAGTTGTTATTATTTGGCCATATTTATTAAAGGAAACTGAAACCTGACTCTCTGTGACCAGAGCAGTGTACTGTTCTCGCCAGGGTTGGGGTTAATTCCATTTCAATTGAGTGAATTCAAGGAACTTTCGGAGGCATTGTTCTAGAACCTAACGAGTAGTCATTGAGATCTCTGCAATTTGTTCAATTACCCCCCGCACATTGACTCTGTACCGGTACCCCCTGTATATAGCCTCGTTATTACCTGGACTAACCGGTACCCCCGCACATTGACTCTGTACCGGTACCCCCCGCACATTGACTCTGTACCGGTACCCCCCGCACATTGACTCTGTACCGGTACCCCCTGTATATAGCCTCGTTATTACCTGGACTAACCTGTACCCCCGCACATTGACTCTGTACCGGTACCCCCTGTATATAGCCTCCCTACTGTTATTTTATTTTACTGCTGCTCTTTAACCATTTGCTATTTAAAAAAAATTCCTGAACACTTTTCTTTTTTCTTTTTCTTAAAACTGCAGTGTTGGTTAAGGGCTTGTAAGTAAACATTTCACTGTTGTATTCGGCGCATGTGGCAAATAACATTTGATTTGATTTGATTGTACTTGTTCTAGCTTGCAATAATCAAAACAGAACACTAATGCAAACTGACATGCAGCCGTACTCACCCAGCCCCTCAGACTCAAACAGACAGGTCTCTCCCACCCCCACCTGACGACACCAGGTCAGGAAGTTAGCTGTGTTGTCCCTGGCGAAGAAGGACCCGGAAGGCGCACTGGCACGACACGAGATGGCCTGGTGGAGGGAGACATTAGAAGAGAATAGATCCTTTTTATTTATTTTTTTGTGAGAAATGGAAGTGCCCCTGGGTGGAAGGAGAGCTTGCTCAAGGGTACAATGGCAGTGGAGACACATTAGGAAGAGATAAACATTGACATTTTAGCAGACGCTCTTATCCAGAGCGACTTATAGTAAGTAGCGAGTTCATACATTTTCATACTTTCCGCCCGTACTGGTCCCCTGTGGGAATCGAACCCACAACCCTGACATTGCAAGCACCTTGCTCTAGCAGCTGAGCCACACGGGATCCCAAACAGCAACCACAAGATCAGTTGGTGCTTCCTATAAATAGAAACGTATTAAAACAAAGCAACATCACAGACAATTATCAATTATCTCGGCAGGTATCCTAGAGGCTGGAGAGGCGGACCAGCAGCATTCCATCCAGGGATGCTGCACCGTGACTGACCTTGTACAGGGATGCTGCACCGTGACTGACCCTGTACAGGGATGCTGCACCGTGACTGACCCTGTACAGGGATGCTGCACCGTGACTGACCCTGTACAGGGATGCTGCACCGTGACTGACCCTGTACAGGGATGCTGCACCGTGACTGACCCTGTACAGGATGCCGCACCGTGACTGACCCTATACAGGAGCACCGCGACTGACCCTGTACAGGGATGCCGCATCCGTACTGACCCTGTACAGGGATGCCGCACCGTGACTGACCCTGCACAGGGATGCCGCACCGTGACTGACCCTGTAATGCCCACCGTGACTGACCCTGCAGGAGCCACCGTGACTGACCCTGTACAGGGATGCTGCACCGTGACTGACCCTGTACAGGGATGCTGCACCGTGGACTGACCCTGTACAGGATGCTGCACCGTGACTGACCCTGTACAGGGATGCTGCACCGTGACTGACCCTGTACAGGGATGCTGCACCGTGACTGACCCTGTACAGGGATGCTGCACCGTGACTGACCCTGTACAGGGATGCCGCACCGTGACTGACCCTGTACAGGGATGCCGCACCGTGACTGACCCTGTACAGGGATGCCGCACCGTGACTGACCCTGTACAGGGATGCCGCACCGTGACTGACCCTGTACAGGGATGCCGCACCGCGACTGACCCTGTACAGGGATGCCGCACCGTGACTGACCCTGTACAGGGATGCGCACGTGACTGACCCTGTACAGGGATGCCGCACGTGACGACCCCTGTACAGGGATGCCGCACCGTGACTGACCCTGTACAGGGATGCTGCACCGTGACTGACCCTGTACAGGGATGCTGCACCGTGACTGACCCTGGCAGGGATGCCACCGCGACACCCACAGGGATGCTGCCCTGACTGACTGTACAGGGATGCTGCACCGTGACTGACCCTGTACAGGGATGCTGCACCGTGACTGACCCTGTACAGGGATGCTGCACCGTGACTGACCCTGTACAGGGATGCTGCACCGTGACTGACCCTGTACCTCTCAACATGTGGGTGTGTCTGAGGGTGTAAGGAAAAAGGCTTTTTTTCTGTTTTCATCAAATGGACAATAAAGTATCTATTGTATTCTCAACAGAACAGCAAGGCTGTCATAGTGATATTCTGTAATGATTTATCCCCAAAGACAAGGGGGGAAAGATTTTCAGACAGTGACCACATAGCTACATAACCCTACTGTAGTCCTTCAAGCCCAACAGAAGCTGGTCGGCCTTCATTGTTCCTGTCAGAGAAAAGCCAGTCCTTGTTAATTCACTCTCAGTCTCAGACCGAATCTGAGCTCCCCATCCCCCAACCCCCCAGCCAGTTGGGTTCCCATCAGAACACACTATAACCATCTACCCCCATAGACTTATGTCTACCTCTAGCATATCTGCCGTCTGCACCGTTTTCAGATTTCTTCTCCATCTGTTGAGGGGCTCTGGTTTCAGCTCTGGATCGAGGAGCTTTTCCTTTCGCAGATCAATATGGTAGATGACGGCTGGGGGGGAAACCGAGAGAGGGAGAGAGGGAGAGAGGGGAGGAGGGGGAGAATACTACTCCATCAGGTCTGGTCTGGTATGGGAGAGAGGGAGAGAGGGGGAGGATACTACTCCACCAGGTCTGGTCTGGTATGGGAGAGAGGGAGAGAGGGGGAGGATACTACTCCACCAGGTCTGGTCTGGTATGGGAGAGAGCGAGAGAGGGGGAGGATACTACTCCACCAGGTCTGGTCTGGTATGGGAGAAAGGGAGAGAGGGAGAGAGGGGGAGGATACTACTCCACCAGGTCTGGTCTGGTATGGGAGAGAGCGAGAGAGGGGGAGGATACTACTCCACCAGGTCTGGTATGGGAGAGAGGGAGAGAGGGGGAGGATACTACTCCACCAGGTCTGGTCTGGTATGGGAGAAAGGGAGAGAGGAGAGAGGGGGAGGATACCACTCCACCAGGTCTGGTCTGGTATGGGAGAGAGGGAGAGAGGAGAGGATACTACTCCACCAGGTCTGGTCTGGTATGGGAGAGAGGGGGAGGATACTACTCCACCAGGTCTGGTCTGGTATGGGAGAGAGGGGGAGGATACTACTCCACCAGGCCTGGTCTGGTATGGGAGAGAGCGAGAGAGGGGGAGGATACTACTCCACCAGGTCTGGTCTGGTATGGGAGAGAGGGAGAGAGGGGGAGGATACTACTCCACCAGGTCTGGTCTGGTATGGGAGAGAGGGAGAGAGGGGGAGGATACTACTCCACCAGGTCTGGTCTGGTATGGGAGAGAGGGAGAGAGGGGGAGGATACTACTCCACCAGGTCTGGTCTGGTATGGGAGAGAGGGAGAGAGAGAGAGCGGGAGGATACTACTCCACCAGGTCTGGTCTGGTATGGGAGAGAGGGAGAGAGGGGGAGGATACTACTCCACCAGGTCTGGTCTGGTATGGGAGAGAGGGAGAGAGGGGGGAGGATACTACTCCACCAGGTCTGGTCTGGTATGGGAGAGAGGGAGAGAGGGAGAGAGGGGGGAGGATACTACTCCACCAGGTCTGGTATGGGAGAGAGGGAGAGAGGGGGAGGATACTACTCCACCAGGTCTGGTCTGGTATGGGAGAGAGGGAGAGAGGGAGAGAGGGGGAGGATACTACTCCACCAGGTCTGGTATGGGAGAAAGGGAGAGAGGGGGAGGATACTACTCCACCAGGTCTGGTCTGGTATGGGAGAGAGGGAGAGAGAGAGAGAGGGGGAGGATACTACTCCACCAGGTCTGGTCTGGTCTGGTATGGGAGAGAGGGGGAGGATACTACTCCACCAGGTCTGGTCTGGTATGGGAGAGAGGGAGAGAGGGGGAGGATACTACTCCACCAGGTCTGGTCTGGTATGGGAGAGAGAGAGAGAGGGAGAGAGGGGGAGGATACTACTCCACCAGGTCTGGTCTGGTATGGGAGAGAGAGAGAGGGAGAGAGGGGGGAGGATACTACTCCACCAGGTCTGGTCTGGTATGGGAGAGAGGGAGAGAGGGAGAGAGGGGGAGGATACTACTCCACCAGGTCTGGTCTGGTATGGGAGAGAGGGAGAGAGGGGGAGGATACTACTCCACCAGGTCTGGTCTGGTATGGGAGAGAGGGAGAGAGGGGAGGATACTACTCCACCAGGTCTGGTCTGGTATGGGAGAAAGGGAGAGAGGGAGAGAGAGGGGAGGATACTACTCCACCAGGTCTGGTCTGGTATGGGAGAAAGGGAGAGAGGGAGAGAGGGGGAGGATACTACTCCACCAGGTCTGGTATGGGAGAGAGGGAGAGAGGGAGAGAGGGAGAGGATACTACTCCACCAGGTCTGGTCTGGTATGGGAGAAAGGGAGAGAGAGAGAGGGGGGGAGGATACTACTCCACCAGGTCTGGTCTGGTATGGGAGAGAGGGAGAGAGGGAGAGAGGGGGGAGGATACTACCCACCAGGTCTGGTCTGGTATGGGAGAGAGGGAGAGAGGGGGGAGGATACTACTCCACCAGGTCTGGTCTGGTATGGGAGAGAGGGAGAGAGGGGGAGGATACTACTCCACCAGGTCTGGTCTGGTATAGGGAGAGAGAGAGAGGGGGGGAGGATACTACTCCACCCAGGTCTGGTCTGGTATGGGAGAGAGGGAGAGAGGGGGAGGATACTACTCCACCAGGTCTGGTCTGGTATGGGAGAGAGGGAGAGAGGGGGAGGATACTACTCCACCAGGTCTGGTATGGGAGAGAGGGAGAGAGGGGGAGGATACTACTCCACCAGGTCTGGTCTGGTATGGGAGAGAGGGGGAGGATACTACTCCACCAGGTCTGGTATGGTATGGGAGAGAGAGAGAGAGGGGGAGGATACTACTCCACCAGGTCTGGTCTGGTATGGGAGAGAGGGAGATAGGGGGAGGGGGGGATACTACTCCACCAGGTCTGGTCTGGTATGGGAGAGAGGGAGAGAGGGGGAGGATACTACTCCACCAGGTCTGGTCTGGTATGGGAGAGAGGGAGAGAGGGAGAGAGGGGGAGGATACTACTCCACCAGGTCTGGTCTGGTATGGGAGAGAGGGAGAGGGAGAGAGTGGGAGGATACTACTCCACCAGGTCTGGTCTGGTATGGGAGAGAGGGAGAGAGGGGAGGATACTACTCCACCAGGTCTGGTCTGGTATGGGAGAGAGGGAGAGAGGGGGAGGATACTACTCCACCAGGTCTGGTCTGGTATGGGAGAGAGGGAGAGAGGGGGAGGATACTACTCCACCAGGTCTGGTCTGGTATGGGAGAGAGGGAGAGAGGGAGAGAGGGGGAGGATACTACTCCACCAGGTCTGGTATGGGAGAGAGGGAGAGAGGGAGAGAGGGGGAGGATACTACTCCACCAGGTCTGGTCTGGTATGGGAGAGAGGGAGAGAGGGGGAGGATACTACTCCACCAGGTTTGGTCTGGTATGGGAGAGAGGGAGAGAGGAGGAGATACTACCCACCAGGTCTGGTCTGGTATGGGAGAGAGGGAGAGAGGGGGAGGATACTACTCCACCAGGTCTGGTATGAGAGAGGGAGAGAGGGGGAGGATACTACTCCACCAGGTTTGGTCTGGTATGGGAGAGAGGGGGAGGATACTACTCCACCAGGTCTGGTCTGGTATGGGAGAGAGGGAGAGAGGGAGAGAGGGGGAGGATACTACTCCACCAGGTCTGGTCTGGTATGGGAGAGAGGGGGAGAGGGGGAGGATACTACTCCACCAGGTCTGGTCTGGTATGGGAGAGAGGGAGAGAGGGAGAGGGGGAGGATACTACTCCACCAGGTCTGGTCTGGTATGGGAGAGAGGGAGAGAGGGGGAGGATACTACTCCACCAGGTCTGGTCTGGGAGAGAGGAGAGAGGGAGAGAGGGGGAGGATACTACTCCACCAGGTCTGGTCTGGTATGGGAGAGAGGGGGAGGATACTACTCCACCAGGTCTGGTCTGGTATGGGAGAGAGGGAGAGAGGGGGAGGATACTACTCCACCAGGTCTGGTCTGGTATGGGAGAGAGGGAGAGAGGGGGGAGGATACTACTCCACCAGGTCTGGTCTGGTATGGGAGAGAGGGAGAGAGGGGGAGGATACTACTCCACCAGGTCTGGTCTGGTATGGGAGAGAGGGAGAGAGAGAGAGGGAGGATACTACTCCACCAGGTCTGGTCTGGTATGGGAGAGAGGAGAGAGGGGGGAGGATACTACTCCACCAGGTCTGGTCTGGTATGGGAGAGAGAGGGGAGGATACTACTCCACCAGGTCTGGTCTGGTATGGGAGAGAGGGAGAGAGGGGGGAGGATACTACTCCACCAGGTCTGGTCTGGTATGGGAGAGAGGGAGAGAGGGGAGGATACTACTCCACCAGGTCTGGTCTGGTATGGGAGAGAGGAGAGAGGGAGAGAGGGGAGGATACTACTCCACCAGGTCTGGTATGGGAGAGAGGAGAGAGGGAGAGAGGGAGAGGATACTACTCCAACAGGTCTGGTCTGGTATGGGAGAAAGGGAGAGAGAGAGAGGGGGGGAGGATACTACTCCACCAGGTCTGGTCTGGTATGGGAGAGAGGGGGAGGATACTACTCCACCAGGTCTGGTCTGGTATGGGAGAGAGGGGGAGGATACTACTCCACCAGGTCTGGTCTGGTATGGGAGAGAGGGAGAGAGGGAGAGAGGGGGAGGATACTACTCCACCAGGTCTGGTATGGGAGAGAGGGAGAGAGGGAGAGAGGGGGAGGATACTACTCCACCAGGTCTGGTCTGGTATGGGAGAGAGGGGGAGGATACTACTCCACCAGGTCTGGTCTGGTATGGGAGAGAGGGAGAGAGGGGGAGGATACTACTCCACCAGGTCTGGTCTGGTATGGGAGAGAGGGAGAGAGGGGGGAGGATACTACTCCACCAGGTCTGGTCTGGTATGGGAGAGAGCGAGAGAGGGGGAGGATACTACTCCACCCAGGTCTGGTCTGGTATGGGAGAGAGGGAGAGAGGGGGAGGATACTACTCCACCAGGTCCGGTCTGGTATGGGAGAGAGGGAGAGAGGGGAGGATACTACTCCACCAGGTCTGGTCTGGTATGGGAGAGAGGGAGAGAGGGGAGGATACTACTCCACCAGGTCTGGTCTGGTATGGGAGAGAGGGAGAGAGGGAGAGAGGGGAGATACACTCCACCCAGGTCTGGTCTGGTATGGGAGAGAGGGAGAGAGGAGGAGGATACTACTCCACCAGGTCTGGTATGGGAGAGAGGGAGAGAGGGGGAGGATACTACTCCACCAGGTCTGGTCTGGTATGGGAGAAAGGGAGAGAGGGAGAGAGGGGGAGGATACTACTCCACCAGGTCTGGTCTGGTATGGGAGAGAGGGAGAGAGGGAGAGGATACTACTCCACCAGGTCTGGTCTGGTATGGGAGAGAGGGGGAGGATACTACTCCACCAGGTCTGGTCTGGTATGGGAGAGAGGGGGAGGATACTACTCCACCAGGCCTGGTCTGGTATGGGAGAGAGCGAGAGAGGGGGAGGATACTACTCCACCAGGTCTGGTCTGGTATGGGAGAGAGGGAGAGAGGGGGAGGATACTACTCCACCAGGTCTGGTCTGGTATGGGAGAGAGGGAGAGAGGGGAGGATACACTCCACCAGGTCTGGTCTGGTATGGGAGAGAGGGAGAGAGGGGGGAGGATACTACTCCACCAGGTCTGGTCTGGTATGGGAGAGAGGGAGAGAGAGAGAAGAGGGGGAGGATACTACTCCACCAGGTCTGGTCTGGTATGGGAGAGAGGGAGAGAGGGGGAGGATACACCCACCAGGTCTGGTCTGGTATGGGAGAGAGGGAGAGAGGGGGAGGATACTACTCCACCAGGTCTGGTCTGGTATGGGAGAGAGGGAGAGAGGGAGAGAGGGGGAGGATACTACTCCACCAGGTCTGGTATGGGAGAGAGGGAGAGAGGGGGAGGATACTACTCCACCAGGTCTGGTCTGGTATGGGAGAGAGGGAGAGAGAGAGAGAGGGGGAGGATACTACTCCACCAGGTCTGGTCTGGTCTGGTATGGGAGAGAGGGGGAGGATACTACTCCACCAGGTCTGGTCTGGTATGGGAGAGAGGGAGAGAGGGGGAGGATACTACTCCACCAGGTCTGGTCTGGTATGGGAGAGAGGGAGAGAGGGGGAGGATACTACTCCACCAGGTCTGGTCTGGTATGGGAGAGAGAGAGAGGGAGAGAGGGAGAGGATACTACTCCACCAGGTCTGGTCTGGTATGGGAGAGAGGGAGAGAGGGAGAGAGGGGGAGGATACTACTCCACCAGGTCTGGTCTGGTATGGGAGAGAGGGAGAGAGGGAGAGAGTGGGAGGATACTACTCCACCAGGTCTGGTCTGGTATGGGAGAGAGGGAGAGAGGGGGAGGATACTACTCCACCAGGTCTGGTCTGGTATGGGAGAGAGCGAGAGAGGGGGAGGATACTACTCCACCAGGTCTGGTCTGGTATGGGAGAAAGGGAGAGAGGGAGAGAGGGGGAGGATACTACTCCACCAGGTCTGGTCTGGTATGGGAGAAAGGGAGAGAGGGAGAGAGGGGGAGGATACTACTCCACCAGGTCTGGTATGGGAGAGAGGGAGAGAGGGAGAGAGGGAGAGGATACTACTCCACCAGGTCTGGTCTGGTATGGGAGAAAGGGAGAGAGAGAGGGGGAGGATACTACTCCACCAGGTCTGGTCTGGTATGGGAGAGAGGGAGAGAGGAGAGAGAGGGGGAGGATACTACTCACCAGGTCTGGTCTGGTATGGGAGAGAGGGAGAGAGGGGAGGATACTACTCCACCAGGTCTGGTCTGTATGGGAGAGAGGGAGAGAGGGAGGATACTACTCCACCAGGTCTGGTCTGGGACAGAGGGAGAGAGGGGGAGGATACTACTCCACCAGGTCTGGTCTGGTATGGGAGAGAGGGGGAGGATACTACTCCACCAGGTCTGGTATGGTATGGGAGAGAGAGAGGAGGATACTACTCCCACCAGGTCTGGTCTGGTATGGGAGAGAGGAGATAGGGGGAGGAGGATACTACCCCACCAGGTCTGGTCTGGTATGGGAGAGAGGAGAGAGGGGGAGGATACTACTCCACCAGGTCTGGTCTGGTATGGGAGAGAGGGAGAGAGGGAGAGAGGGGGAGGATACTACTCCACCAGGTCTGGTCTGGTATGGGAGAGAGGGAGAGGGAGAGAGTGGGAGGATACTACTCCACCAGGTCTGGTCTGGTATGGGAGAGAGGGAGAGAGGGGGAGGATACTACTCCACCAGGTCTGGTCTGGTATGGGAGAGAGGGAGAGAGGGGAGGATACTACTCCACCAGGTCTGGTCTGGTATGGGAGAGAGGAGAGAGGGGGAGGATACTACTCCACCAGGTCTGGTCTGGTATGGGAGAGAGGGAGAGAGGGAGAGAGGGGGAGGATACTACTCCACCAGGTCTGGTATGGGAGAGAGGGAGAGAGGGAGAGAGGGGGAGGATACTACTCCACCAGGTCTGGTCTGGTATGGGAGAGAGGGAGAGAGGGGGAGGATACTACTCCACCAGGTTTGGTCTGGTATGGGAGAGAGGGAGAGAGGGGGAGGATACTACTCCACCAGGTCTGGTCTGGTATGGGAGAGAGGGAGAGAGGGGGAGGATACTACTCCACCAGGTCTGGTATGAGAGAGGGAGAGAGGGGGAGGATACTACTCCACCAGGTTTGGTCTGGTATGGGAGAGAGGGGGAGGATACTACTCCACCAGGTCTGGTCTGGTATGGGAGAGAGGGAGAGAGGGAGAGAGGGGGAGGATACTACCCACCAGGTCTGGTCTGGTATGGGAGAGAGGGGGAGAGGGGGAGGATACTACTCCACCAGGTCTGGTCTGGTATGGGAGAGAGGGAGAGAGGGAGAGAGGGAGAGAGGGGGAGGATACTACTCCACCAGGTCTGGTCTGGTATGGGAGAGAGGGAGAGAGGGGGAGGATACTACTCCACCAGGTCTGGTATGGGAGAGAGGGAGAGAGGAGAGAGGGGGAGGATACTACTCCACCAGGTCTGGTCTGGTATGGGAGAGAGGGGGAGGATACTACTCCACCAGGTCTGGTCTGGTATGGGAAAGAGGGAGAGAGGGGGAGGATACTACTCCACCAGGTCTGGTCTGGTATGGGAGAGAGGGAGAGAGGGGGAGGATACTACTCCACCAGGTCTGGTCTGGTATGGGAGAGAGGGAGAGAGGGGGAGGATACTACTCCACCAGGTCTGGTCTGGTATGGGAGAGAGGGAGAGAGAGAGAGAGCGGGAGGATACTACTCCACCAGGTCTGGTCTGGTATGGGAGAGAGGGAGAGAGGGGGAGGATACTACTCCACCAGGTCTGGTCTGGTATGGGAGAGAGGGGGAGGATACTACTCCACCAGGTCTGGTCTGGTATGGGAGAGAGGGAGAGAGGGGAGGATACTACTCCACCAGGTCTGGTCTGGTATGGGAGAGAGGGAGAGAGGGGGAGGATACTACTCCACCAGGTCTGGTCTGGTATGGGAGAGAGGGAGAGAGGGAGAGAGGGGGAGGATACTACTCCACCAGGTCTGGTATGGGAGAGAGGGAGAGAGGGAGAGAGGGAGAGGATACTACTCCACCAGGTCTGGTCTGGTATGGGAGAAAGGGAGAGAGAGAGAGGGGGGGAGGATACTACTCCACCAGGTCTGGTCTGGTATGGGAGAGAGGGGGAGGATACTACTCCACCAGGTCTGGTCTGGTATGGGAGAGAGGGGGGAGGATACTACTCCACCAGGTCTGGTCTGGTATGGGAGAGAGGGAGAGAGGGAGAGGGGGAGGATACTACTCCACCAGGTCTGGTATGGGAGAGAGGGAGAGAGGGAGAGAGGGGGAGGATACTACTCCACCAGGTCTGGTCTGGTATGGGAGAGAGGGAGAGAGGGGGAGGATACTACTCCACCAGGTCTGGTCTGGTATGGGAGAGAGGAGAGAGGGGGGAGGATACTACTCCACCCAGGTCTGGTCTGGTATGGGAGAGAGGGAGAGAGGGGGAGGATACTACTCCACCAGGTCTGGTCTGGTATGGGAGAGAGCGAGAGAGGGGGGAGGATACTACTCACCCAGGTCTGGTCTGGTATGGGAGAGAGGGAGAGAGGGGAGGATACTACCCACCAGGTCTGGTCTGGTATGGGAGAGAGGAGAGAGAGGAGGATACTCCCACCAGGTCCGGTCTGGTATGAGAGAGGGAGAGAGGGGGGAGGATACTACTCCACCAGGTCTGGTATGGTATGGGAGAGAGGGAGAGAGGGAGAGAGGGGGAGGATACTACTCCACCAGGTCTGGTCTGGTATGGGAGAGAGGGAGAGAGGAGGAGGATACTACTCCACCAGGTCTGGTATGGGAGAGAGGGAGATAGGGGGAGGATACTACTCCACCAGGTCTGGTCTGGTATGGGAGAGAGGGAGAGAGGGAGAGAGGGGGAGGATACTACTCCACCAGGTCTGGTCTGTATGGGAGAGAGGGAGAGAGTGGGAGGATACTACTCCACCAGGTCTGGTCTGGTATGGGGAGAGGGGAGAGGGGAGGATACTACTCCACCAGGTCTGGTCTGGTATGGGAGAGAGGGAGAGAGGGAGAGAGGGGGAGGATACTACTCCACCAGGTCTGGTCTGGTATGGGGAGAGAGGGAGAGAGTGGAGGATACTACTTCCACCAGGTCTGGTCTGGTATGGGAGAGAGCGCAGAGGGGGAGGATACTACTCCACCAGGTCTGGTCTGGTATGGGAGAGGGGAGAGAGGGGGAGGATACTACTCCACCAGGTCTGGTCTGGTATGGGAGAGAGGGAGAGAGGGAGAGAGGGGGAGGATACTACTCCACCAGGTCTGGTATGGGAGAGAGGGAGAGAGGGAGAGAGGGGGAGGATACTACTCCACCAGGTCTGGACTTGAGGATCAAATGACACTAGAGGCTACACACAGGCATCAGCCTCCCACCTAACCTGGGTTCAAATGCTATTTGAAAATCTATTCAAATGATATATCTGTGCTGAGTTGGATGGAACCAGTGGAATAGTTATAAAACTGCATCAGGGACTCTAGGCAGGCTAAAGCAAATGCTTAAAAGTATTTTAACAATTTCAAATAGTATTTGAACCCAGGTTTCAGGTCTGCCCCCCCCCCACACGATGTAGCCTGGGCTGCACTGAGGGAGATTTATGCTTCCTTGCTATGGTTTAATACAGGATGTGTGCGTCTGACTCAGAGCTGAGAGAAAGGCAGCGTCCCAAATGGCACCCTATTTCCTACATAGTGCACTACCTTTAACTGGCTCTGGTCAAAAGAAGTGCACTATATAGGGAATAGGGTGCCATTTGGGATGTAACCCAAAGAAAGGTACAATGAGGTCATGGTGGAAAAATGCAGCAGTTTTCTTTCTTTCCAGGCTCTCCTAGCTGGCTCCTCTCTGGGAGGGACTCTCTGCTATTGGCTGCATTAGCTCACATTCTTCGGATGAAGGTTATGCCCGCGTCTTTGTTTTAGTGGACGACCCTATTAGTATGAGCTACTCTGTACGCTACCAACTCAGAGTGTCCGCCCTGAGGTGGGAAGGTCGGGGAGATCAATTCCCGGGCAGAGTCAAATCAAAGACTTAACTACTGTCTCTATAGAATGCGTTAGACTAGTGTCTTGTCCGGGGAGGGGGGGCAGGCTGACTCGTGCAAGGCTACATACTACCATGGATACCGTAGCTACCTGCAGAACCCTCCTCTCCTGTAGCTCCCTGCTGAACCCTCCTCTCCTGTAGCTCCCTGCAGAACCATCCTCTCCTGTAGCTCCCTGCAGAACCATCCTCTCCTGTAGCTACCTGCAGAACCCTCCTCTCCTGTAGCTCCCTGCAGAACCATCCTCTCCTGTAGCTCCCTGCAGAACCATCCTCTCCTGTAGCTACCTGCAGAACCCTCCTCTCCTGTAGCTACCTGCAGAACCCTCCTCTCCTGTAGCTCCCTGCAGAACCATCCTCTCCTGTAGCTCCCTGCAGAACCATCCTCTCCTCTAGCTACCTGCAGAACCATCCTTGCCTGTCTAGTATAGTTAGTATCAAGTATGGATGGAGATGGGAACCAATAATTCCAGATCTTAAAAAGCAAACATCTTGAAGTATTCTGCTGGGAAACGATATCTAACAATGGTTTTATGAACTACTTCCATTTGTAAAACCATGGGGGTGGACACAAGTGTTCATATTGAGCACACATGACACATCTGTCATTGTCCTTATGGCTCATTAGATCTATCCATAGACTAGAGCCAAACAGACTGGGGTGGTTCAGTGATGCCATTAGTTCACCACCACATAGTTCTATATCAACAGCTCTATATCAACAGCTATATATCAACAGCTTTACATCAACAACTCTATATCAACAACTCTATATCAACAGCTTTACATCAACAACTCTATATCAACAGCTCTATATCAACAGCTATATATCAACAGCTCTATATCAACAGCTCTATATCAACAACTCTATATCAACAGCTCTATATCAACAGCTCTATATCAACAGCTATATATCAACAACTCTATATCAACAGCTCTATATCAACAGCTCTATATCAACAGCTCTATATCAACATCTCTATATCAACAGCTCTATATCAACAGCTCTATATCAACAGCTCTATATCAACAGCTATATATCAACAACTCTATATCAACAGCTCTATATCAACAGCTCTATATCAACAGCTCTATATCAACATCTCTATATCAACAGCTCTATATCAACAGCTCTATATCAACAGCTCTATATCAACAGCTATATATCAACAGCTCTATATCAACAGCTCTATATCAACAACTTTACATCAACAACTTTACATCAACAACTCTATATCAACAGCTTTACATCAACAACTCTATATCAACAGCTCTATATCAACAACTCTATATCAACAGCTATATATCCCTGCTGGAATCATTTACATCCCACTAGTGTTATATTACATCGTTCCAAATACAGACAGAACTTCAAAGCTATAGCTCCAAACTGCTCCAAACTGCTCCAAACTGCTCCAAACTGCTCCAAACTGCTCCAAACTGCTCCAAACTGCTCCAAACTGCTCCAAACTGCTCCAAACTGCTCCAAACTGCTCCAAACTGCTCCAAACTGCTCCAAACTGTTCTGAGTCTGAGTAGAGATGACTGGGCCTTTTAAAACCAAACTGTTCTGAGTAGAGATGACTGGGCCTTTTAAAACCAAACTGTTCTGAGTAGAGATGACTGGGCCTTTTAAAACCAAACTGTTCTGAGTAGAGATGACTGGGCCTTTTAAAACCAAACTGTTCTGAGTAGAGATGACTGGGCCTTTTAAAACCAAACTGTTCTGAGTAGAGATGACTGGGCCTTTTAAAACCAAACTGTTCTGAGTCTGAGCAGAGATGACTGGGACTTTTAAAAGTATTAATTTTAAAATAACTGCAGGGGCCACTTTGTAACTTCAGATTGTTTAAATGAAATAAAATAAAATAGTAAGCCCTTTGAAATAGTTAATTGACTGTAAAGCGTTGGAGAGAAATTGGCCCCAGGTGCTGTACATTAAGCAGTGAGAGCCATGTAAAATGTTTCATGCCAAATCAAAATGAACCAAGCCGCTTAGTAAGAGCAGAGAGTAGGACGAAAATACATGGGACTGTAATAAGCCTGAATCCTGTGTAACTCAGCAATAAGCCTGAATCCTGTGTAACTCAGTAATAAGCCTGAATCCTGTGTAACTCAGTAATAAGCCTGAATCCTGTGTAACTCTGTAATAAGCCTGAATCCTGTGTAACTCAGGAATAAGCCTGAATCCTGTGTAACTCAGCAATAAGCCTGAATCCTGTGTAACTCAGCAATAAGCCTGAATCCTGTGTAACTCAGCAATAAGCCTGAATCCTGTGTAACTCAGTAATAAGCCTGAATCCTGTATAACTCAGCAATAAGCCTGAATCCTGTGTAACTCAGCACAAGCCTGAATCCTGTGTAACTCAGTAATAAGCCTGAATCCTGTGTAACTCAGTAATAAGCCTGAATCCCGTGTAACTCAGCACTAAGCCTGAATCCTGTGTAACTCAGCAATAAGCCTGAATCCTGCATAACTCAGCAATAAGCCTGAATCCTGTGTAACTCAGCAACAAGCCTGAATTCTGTGTAACTCAGCAATAAGCCTGAATCCTGTGTAACTCAGCAATAAGCCTGAATCCTGTGTAACTAAGTAATACGCCTGAATCCTGTATAACTCAGCAATAAGCCTGAATCCTGTGTAACTCAGCAATAAGCCTGAATCCTGTGTAACTCATTAATAAGCCTGAATCCTGTGTAACTCAGTAATAAGCCTGAATCCTGTGTAACTCAGCAATAAGCCTGAATCCTGTGTAACTCAGTAATACGCCTGAATCCTGTGTAACTCTGTAATAAGCCTGAATCCTGTGTAACTCAGGAATAAGCCTGAATCCTGTGTAACTCAGTAATAAGCCTGAATCATGTGTAACTCAGTAATAAGCCTGAATCCTGTGTAACTTAGTAATAAGCCTGAATGCTGTGTAACTCAGCAATAAGCCTGAATCCTGTGTAACTCAGCAATAAGCCTGAATCCTGTGTAACTCAGTAATAAGCCTGAATCCTGTGTAACTCAGCAATAAGCCTGAATCCTGTGTAACTCAGTAATACGCCTGAATCCTGTGTAACTCAGGAATAAGCCTGAATCCTGTGTAACTCAGTAATAAGCCTGAATCCTGTGTAACTCAGTAATAAGCCTGAATCCTGTGTAACTCAGCAATAAGCCTGAATCCTGTGTAACTCAGTAATACGCCTGAATCCTGTGTAACTCTGTAATAAGCCTGAATCCTGTGTAACTCAGGAATAAGCCTGAATCCTGTGTAACTTAGTAATAAGCCTGAATCCTGTGTAACTCAGTAATAAGCCTGAATCCTGTGTAACTCAGCAATAAGCCTGAATCCTGTGTAACTCAGCAATAAGCCTGAATCCTGTGTAACTCAGTAATAAGCCTGAATCCTGTGTAACTTAGTAATAAGCCTGAATCCTGTGTAACTCAGTAATAAGCCTGAATCCTGTGTAACTCAGCAATAAGCCTGAATCCTGTGTAACTCAGCAATAAGCCTGAATCCTGTGTAACTCAGTAATAAGCCTGAATCCTGTGTAACTCAGTAATAAGCCTGAATCCTGTGTAACTCAGTAATAAGCCTGAATCTCGACTGGCTGACTGACTGACTGGCTGACTACATTTCAAGTCCAGTCTCTATCCAAACATGATCTATTGACCTCCGAGATAAAACAATATTTTCCCACTTATCTTCTTTCAGGGGGAGTGAACAGGTCAGACAAGCCCAAATAACCCCAAACCACTTTCTCCAGAGTCTCTCTCTCTCTCTCTCTCTCTCTCTCTCTCTCTCTCCAATTCAATTTCAATTTCAATTTAAGGGCATTATTGGCATGGGAAATGTGTGTTAACATTGCCAAAGCAAGTGAAGTAGATAGTAAACAAAAGTGAAATAAACAATAAATATTAACAGTAAACATTACACTCAGATGTTTCAAAAGAATAAAGACATTTCAAATGTCATATT
Organism: Coregonus clupeaformis; assembly: GCF_020615455.1. Taxonomy (NCBI): domain Eukaryota; kingdom Metazoa; phylum Chordata; class Actinopteri; order Salmoniformes; family Salmonidae; genus Coregonus; species Coregonus clupeaformis. The sequence continues at coordinate 4,965 of NW_025536009.1, read as the reverse complement.
ATGTCTATATACAGTGTTGTAACAATGCAAATAGTTAAAGTACAAATGGGAAAATAAATAAACATAAATATGGGTTGTATTTACAATGGTGTTTGTTCTTCACTGGTTGCCCTTTCTTGTGGCAATAGGTCACAAATCTTGCAGCTGTGATGGCACACTGTGGTTTTTCACCCAGTAGATAAGGGAGTTTATCAAAATTGGGTTTGTTTTCAAATTCTTTGTGGATCGCGTGTAATCTGAGGGAAATATGTGTCTCTAATATGGTCATACATTTGGCAGGAGGTTAGGAAGTGCAGCTCAGTTTCCACCTCATTTTGTGGGCAGTGTGCACATAGCCTGTCTTCTCTTGAGAGCCAGGTCTGCCTACGGCGGCCTTTCTCAATAGCAAGGCTATGCTCACTGAGTCTGTACATAGTCAAAGCTTTCCTTAAGTTTGGGTCAGTCACAGTGGTCAGGTATTCTGCCACTGTGTACTCTCTGTTTAGGGCCAAATAGCATTCTAGTTTGCTCTGTTTATTTGTTAATTCTTTCCAATCTGTCAAGTAATTGTCTTTTTGTTTTCTCATGATTTGGTTGGGTCTAATTGTGTTGTTGTCCTGGGGCTTTGTGAGGTCTGTTTGTGTTTGTGAACAGAGCCCCAGAACCAGCTTGCTTAGGGGACTCTTCTCCAAGTTCGTCTTTCCGTAGGTGATGGCTTTGTAATGGAAGGTTTGGGAATCGCTTCCTTTTAAGTGGTTATATAATTTAACGGCTCTTTTCTGGATGTTGATAATTAGCGGGTATCGGCCTAATTCTGCTCTGCATGCATTATTTGGTGTTTGTCGTTGTACGCTGAGGATATCTTTGCAGAATTCTGCACGCAGAGTCTCAATTTGGTGTTTGTCCAATTGTTATGACGGGTTTTTCCGAGCTAATTCCCTCCAACAGTTGCCAACCATTATTGAGTGTCACTCATCTCCTACAATAGGATCCACCTACATGGTATCGTGTGGCACCCTAGCCAGGCTATTCCATCACGTACTCCTTGCACCCACCAGTGACATAAACAACACATGGCGTGTGTCCTTGCCCTCTCTCCCACATACAGCTCATGAGTTTAAAGACATTAACAAATACTGTATAAAAAGACGTTATATCACCCATTTTGTGAATTCATGGTTGGTGAGCGGACCCCAGACCTCACAACCATAAAGGGTAATAGGTTCTATAACTGATTCAAGTATTTTTAGCTAGATCCTAATTGGTATGTCGAATTTTATGTTCCTTTTGATGGCATAGAAGGCCCTTCTTGCCTTGTCTCTCAGATCGTTCACAGCTTTGTGGAAGTTACCTGTGGCGCTGATGTTTAGGCTGAGGTATGTATCGTTTTTTTGTGTGCTCTAGGGGAACGGTGTCTAGATGGAATTTTGTATTTGTGGTCCTGGCAATTGGACCTTTTTTGGAACACCATTATTTTTGTCTTACTGAGATTTACTGTCAGGGCCCAGGTCTGACAGAATCTGTGCAGAAGATCTAGGTGCTGCTGTAGGCCCTCCTTGGTTGGGGACCGAAGCACCAGATCATCAGCAAACAGTAGACATTTGACTTCAGATTCTAGTAGGGTGAGGCCGGGTGCTGCAGAATGTTCTAGTGCCCTTGCCAATTCGTTTATATATATGTTGAAGAGGGTGGGGCCTGTTTCACCCCACGGCCCTGTGGAAAGAAATCTGTGTGTTTTTTGCCAATTTTAACCACACACTTGTGGTTTGTGTACATGGATTTTATAATGTCGTATGTTTTTCCCCCAACACCACTTTCCATCAATTTGTATAGCAGACCCTCATGCCAAATTGAGTCAAAAGCTTTTTTGAAATCAACAAAGCCTGAGAAGACTTTGCATTTGTATTGGTTTGTTTGTTTCTCAATTAGGGTGTGCAGGGTGAATATGGTCTGCGAATGACGGTAATTTGGTAAAAGCCAATTTGACATTTGCTCAGTACATTGTTTTCACTGAGGAAATGAACTAGTCTGCTGTTAATGATAATGCAGAGGATTTTCCCAAGGTTGCTGTTGACGCATATCCCACGGTAGTTATTGGGGTCAAATTTGTCTCCACTCTTGTGAATTGGGGTGATCAGTCCTTGGTTCCAAATATTGGGAAAGATGCCAGAACTAAGGATGATGTTAAAGAGTTTAAGTATAGCCAATTGGAATTTGTGGTCTGTATATTTTATCATTTCATTGAGGATACCATCAACACTACAGGCCTTTTTGGGTTGGAGGGTTTGTATTTTGTCCTGTAGTTCATTCAATGTAATTGGAGAATCCAGTGGGTTCTGGTAGCCTTTAATAATTGATTCTAAGATTTGCATTTGATCATGTATATTTTTTGCTGTTTGTTCTCTGTTATAGGGCCAGAAAGATTGAGAAGTGGTTTACCCATACATCTCTGTTTTGGATAGATAGCTCTTCGTGTTGTTGTTTGTTTAGTGTTTTCCAATTTTCCCAGAAGTGGTTAGAGTCTATGGATTCTTCAATTACATTGAGCTGATTTCTGACATGCTGTTCCTTCTTTTTCCGTAGTGTATTTCTGTATTGTTTTAGTGATTCACCATAGTGAAGGCGTAGGCTCAGGTTTTCTGGGTCTCTATGTATTTGGTTGGATAGGTTTCTCAATTTATTTCTTAGGGTTTTTGCATTCTTCATCAAACCATTTGTCATTGTTGTTACTTTTCTTCGGTTTACTGTTCGAGATTTTTAGATTTGATACGGAAGCTGAGAGGTCAAATATACTGTTTAGGGTTTCTACTGCCAAGTTTACACCACTATTACAGTGGAACGTTTTGTCCAGGAAGTTCTCTAAAAGGGATTGAATTTGTTGTTGCCTAATTGTTTTTTGGTAGGTTTCGACACTACTTTCCTTCCAATCTATAGCATTTCTTAATATTATTCAGTTCCTTTGGCTTTGATGCCTCATGATTGAGTTTTGCTCTCTTCAAGTAGATTGTGATTTTGCTGTGGTCTGATTGGGGTGTCAGTGGGCTGACTGTGAACGCTCTGAGAGTCTCTGGGTTGCTTCTTGAGCCACTCCTTTGTTGCCTTGGCCGTGTGTTTTGGGTCATTGTCATGCTGGAATACCCATCCACGACCCATTTTCAATGCCCTGGCTGAGGGAAGGAGGTTCTCACCCAAGATTTGACGGTACATGGCCCCGTCCATCGTCCCTTTGATGCGGTGAAGTTGTCCTGTCCCCTTAGCAGAAAAACACCACCAAAGCATAATGTTTCCACCTCCATGTTTGCCGGTGGGGATGGTGTTCTTGGGGTCATAGGCAGCATTCCTCCTCCTCCAAACACGGCGAGTTGAGTTGATGGCAAGAGCTCGATTTTGGTCTCATCTGACCACAACCCTTTCACCCAGTTCTCCTCTGAATCATTCAGATGTTCATTGGCAAACTTCAGACGGGCCTGTATATGTGCTTTCTGTATATGTGACTGTGAACGCTCTGAGAGAATCTGGTTTGAGGTCAGTGATAAAGTAGTCTACAGTACTACTGCCAAGAGATGAGTTATAGGTGTACCTACCATAGGGGTCCCCTCGAAGCCTACCATTGACTATGTACATATCCAGTGTGCGACAGAGCTGCAGGAGTTGTGACCCGTTTTTGTTGGTTGTGTTGTCATAGTGGTGCCTAGGGGGGCATATGGGGGGGATGCTGTCACCTCCAGGTAGGTGTTTGTCCTCCTGTGTGCTGAGGGTGTCAGGTTCTTGTCCAGTTCTGGCAGTTCTCTCCACCCCCTTCTCTCTCCCTCTCTCCACCCCCTTCTCTTTCCCTCTCTCCACCCCCTTCTCTTTCCCTCTCTCCACCCCCTTCTCCTCCCTCTCTCACCCCTTCTCTTTCCCTCTCTCCACCCCCTTCTCTCTCCCTCTCTCCACCCCCTTCTCTTCCCCTCTCTCCACCCCCTTCTCTTTCCCTCTCTCCACCCCCCCTTCTCTTTCCCTCTCTCCCACCCCTTCTCTCCTCTCTCTCCACCCCTTCTCTTCCCTCTCTCCGCCCCTTCTCTTTCCCTCTCTCCACCCCCCTTCTCCTCCCTCTCTCCACCCCCTTCTCTTTCCCTCTCTCCACCCCCTTCTCTTTCCCTCTCTCCACCCCCTTCTCTTCCCTCTCTCCGCCCCCCTTCTCCTCCCTCTCTCCACCCCCCCTTCTCTCTCCCTCTCTCCACCCCCTTTCTCTCTCCCTCTCCACCCCTTCTCTCCCCCTCTCTCCACCCCCTTCTCCTTCCCTCTCTCCACCCCCTTCTCTTTCCCTCTCTCCACCCCCTTCTCTCCCTCTCCACCCCCCTTCTCTTCCCTCTCTCTCCGCCCCCTTCTCTTTCCCCTCTCTCCACCCCCTTCTCCTCCCTCTCTCCACCCCCCTTCTCCTTCCCTCTCTCCACCCTTCTCTTTCCCTCTCTCACACCCCTTCTCTTCCCTCTCTCTCCCCCCCCTTCTCTTTCCCTCTCTCCACCCCCTTCTCCTCCCTCTCTCCACCCTTCTCTTTCCCTCTCTCCGCGCCCCCTTCTCTCTCTCTCACCCCTTCTTCCTCCCTCTCTCCCCCCTTCTCTCTCCCACCCCCTTTCTCTCCCTCTCTCCACCCCACTCTCTTTCCCTCTCTCACCCCCCTTCTCCCCTCTCTCACCCCCCCTTCTCTCTCCCTCTCTCCACCCCTTCTCTTCCCTCTCTCCACCCCCTTCTCTCTCCCTCTCTTCCCACCCCCTTCTCTTCCCTCTCTCCACCCCTTCTCTTTCCCTCTCTCCACCCCCTTCCTCTTTCCCCTCTCTCCACCCCTTCTCTCTTCCCTCTCTCCCCCCCCCCCCTTCTCTCCCTCTCTCCACCCCTTCCTTCCCTCTCTCCACCCCCTTCTCCTCTCTCTCTCCACCCCCTCTCTCTCCCTCTCTCCACCCCTTCTCTTTCCCTCTCTCCACCCCCCTCTCTCTTCCCTCTCTC
>NW_025536008.1:0-72095 GCF_020615455.1 Coregonus clupeaformis | reverse complement strand
GGTGTTGTAAGGTCAGCCCTGGCTAGGTGTTGTAAGGTCTCAGCCCTGGCTAGGTGTTGTAAGGTCTAGCCCTGGCTAGGTGTTGTAAGGTCTCAGCCCTGGCTAGGTGTTGTAAGGTCTCAGCCCTGGCTAGGTGTTGTAAGGTCTAGCCCTGGCTAGGTGTTGTAAGGTCTCAGCCCTGGCTAGGTGTTGTGAGGTCTCAGCCCTGGCTAGGTGTTGTAAGGTCAGCCCTGGCTAGGTGTTGTAAGGTCTCAGCCCTGGCTAGGTGTTGTAAGGTCAGCCCTGGCTAGGTGTTGTAAGGTCAGCCCTGGCTAGGTGTTGTAAGGTCAGCCCTGGCTAGGTGTTGTAATCTCAGCCCTGGCTAGGTGTTGTAAGGTCAGCCCTGGCTAGGTGTTGTAAGGTCAGCCCTGGCTAGGTGTTGTAAGGTCTAGCCCTGCCTAGGTGTTGTAAGGTCAGCCCTGGCTAGGTGTTGTAAGGTCAGCCCTGGCTAGGTGTTGTAAGGTCAGCCCTGGCTAGGTGTTGTAAGGTCAGCCCTGGCTAGGTGTTGTAAGGTCAGCCCTGGCTAGGTGTTGTAAGGTCAGCCCTGGCTAGGTGTTGTAAGGTCAGCCCTGGCTAGGTGTTGTAAGGTCAGCCCTGGCTAGGTGTTGTAAGGTCAGCCCTGGCTAGGTGTTGTAAGGTCAGCCCTGGCTAGGTGTTGTAAGGTCAGCCCTGGCTAGGTGTTGTAAGGTCAGCCCTGGCTAGGTGTTGTAAGGTCAGCCCTGGCTAGGTGTTGTAAGGTCAGCCCTGGCTAGGTGTTGTAAGGTCAGCCCTGGCTAGGTGTTGTAAGGTCAGCCCTGGCTAGGTGTTGTAAGGTCAGCCCTGGCTAGGTGTTGTAAGGTCTCAGCCCTGGCTAGGTGTTGTAAGGTCAGCCCTGGCTAGGTGTTGTAAGGTCTAGCCCTGGCTAGGTGTTGTAAGGTCTCAGCCCTGGCTAGGTGTTGTAAGGTCTAGCCCTGGCTAGGTGTTGTAAGGTCAGCCCTGGCTAGGTGTTGTAAGGTCAGCCCTGGCTAGGTGTTGTAAGGTCAGCCCTGGCTAGGTGTTGTAAGGTCTAGCCCTGGCTAGGTGTTGTAAGGTCAGCCCTGGCTAGGTGTTTGTAAGGTCTCAGCCCTGGCTAGGTGTTGTAAGGTCAGCCCTGGCTAGGTGTTGTAAGGTCCAGCCCTGGCTAGGTGTTGTAAGGTCAGCCCTGGCTAGGTGTTGTAAGGTCAGCCCTGGCTAGGTGTTGTAAGGTCAGCCCTGGCTAGTTGCAAAGGTCAGCCCTGGCTAGGTGTTGTAAGGTCAGCCTGGCTAGGTGTTGTAAGGTCAGCCCTGGCTAGGTGTTGTAAGGTCAGCCCTGGCTAGGTGTTGTAAGGTCAGCCCTGGCTAGGTGTTGTAAGGTCTCAGCCCTGGCTAGGTGTTGTAGGTCAGCCCTGGCTAGGTGTTGTAAGGTCAGCCCTGGCTAGGTGTTGTAAGGTCAGCCCTGGCTAGGTGTTGTAAGGTCAGCCCTGGCTAGGTGTTGTAAGGTCCAGCCCTGGCTAGGTGTTGTAAGGTCAGCCCTGGCTAGGTGTTGTAAGGTCAGCCCTGGCTAGGTGTTGTAAGGTCAGCCCTGGCTAGGTGTTGTAAGGTCAGCCCTGGCTAGGTGTTGTAAGGTCAGCCCTGGCTAGGTGTTGTAAGGTCAGCCCTGGCTAGGTGTTGTAAGGTCAGCCCTGGCTAGGTGTTGTAAGGTCAGCCCTGGCTAGGTGTTGTAAGGTCAGCCCTGGCTAGGTGTTGTAAGGTCAGCCCTGGCTAGGTGTTGTAAGGTCAGCCCTGGCTAGGTGTTGTAAGGTCAGCCCTGGCTAGGTGTTGTAAGGTCAGCCCTGGCTAGGTGTTGTAAGGTCAGCCCTGGCTAGGTGTTGTAAGGTCAGCCCTGGCTAGGTGTTGTAAGGTCAGCCCTGGCTAGGTGTTGTAAGGTCAGCCCTGGCTAGGTGTTGTAAGGTCAGCCCTGGCTAGGTGTTGTAGGTCAGCCTGGCTAGGTGTTGTAAGGTCAGCCCTGGCTAGGTGTTGTAAGGTCAGCCCTGGCTAGGTGTTGTAAGGTCAGCCCTGGCTAGGTGTTGTAAGGTCAGCCCTGGCTAGGTGTTGTAAGGTCAGCCCTGGCTAGGTGTTGTAAGGTCAGCCCTGGCTAGGTGTTGTAAGGTCAGCCCTGGCTAGGTGTTGTAAGGTCAGCCCTGGCTAGGTGTTGTAAGGTCAGCCCACTGGCTAGGTGTTGTAAGGTCAGCCCTGGCTAGGTGTTGTAAGGTCAGCCCTGGCTAGGTGTTGTAGGTCAGCCCTGGCTAGGTGTTGTAAGGTCAGCCCTGGCTAGGTGTTGTAAGGTCAGCCCTGGCTAGGTGTTGTAAGGTCAGCCCTGGCTAGGTGTTGTAAGGTCAGCCCTGGCTAGGTGTTGTAAGGTCAGCCCTGGCTAGGTGTTGTAAGGTCAGCCCTGGCTAGGTGTTGTAAGGTCAGCCCTGGCTAGGTGTTGTAAGGTCAGCCCTGGCTAGGTGTTGTAAGGTCAGCCCTGGCTAGGTGTTGTAAGGTCAGCCCTGGCTAGGTGTTGTAGAGGTCAGCCCTGGCTAGGTGTTGTAAGGTCAGCCCTGGCTAGTGTTGTAAGGTCAGCCCTGGCTAGGTGTTGTAAGGTCAGCCCTGGCTAGGTGTTGTAAGGTCCAGCCCTGGCTAGGTGTTGTAAGGTCAGCCCTGGCTAGGTGTTGTAAGGTCAGCCCTGGCTAGGTGTTGTAAGGTCAGCCTGGCTAGGTGTTGTAAGGTCAGCCCTGGCTAGGTGTTGTAAGGTCAGCCTGGCTAGGTGTTGTAAGGTCAGCCCTGGCTAGGTGTTGTAAGGTCAGCCCTGGCTAGGTGTTGTGGTCAGCCCTGGCTAGGTGTTGTAAGGTCAGCCCTGGCTAGGTGTTGTAAGGTCAGCCCTGGCTAGGTGTTGTAAGGTCAGCCCTGGCTAGGTGTTGTAAGGTCAGCCCTGGCTAGGTGTTGTAAGGTCTCAGCCCTGGCTAGGTGTTGTAAGGTCAGCCCTGGCTAGGTGTTGTAAGGTCAGCCCTGGCTAGGTGTTGTAAGGTCCAGCCCTGGCTAGGTGTTGTAAGGTCAGCCCTGGCTAGGTGTTGTAAGGTCAGCCCTGGCTAGGTGTTGTAAGGTCAGCCCTGGCTAGGTGTTGTAAGGTCAGCCCTGGCTAGGTGTTGTAAGGTCTCAGCCCTGGCTAGGTGTTGTAAGGTCAGCCCTGGCTAGGTGTTGTAAGGTCAGCCCTGGCTAGGTGTTGTAAGGTCAGCCCTGGCTTTAAGGTCAGCCTAGGTGTTGTAAGGTCAGCCCTGGCTAGGTGTTGTAAGGTCAGCCCTGGCTAGGTGTTGTAAGGTCAGCCCCTGGCTAGGTGTTGTAAGGTCAGCCCTGGCTAGGTGTTGTAAGGTCAGCCCTGGCTAGGTGTTGTAAGGTCAGCCCTGGCTAGGTGTTGTAAGGTCTCAGCCCTGGCTAGGTGTTGTAAGGTCTCAGCCCTGGCTAGGTGTTGTAAGGTCAGCCCTGGCTAGGTGTTGTAAGGTCAGCCCTGGCTAGGTGTTGTAAGGTCAGCCCTGGCTAGGTGTTGTACAGGTCAGCCCTGGCTAGGTGTTGTAAGGTCAGCCCTGGCTAGGTGTTGTAAGGTCAGCCCTGGCTAGGTGTTGTAAGGTCAGCCTGGCTAGGTGTTGTAAGGTCAGCCCTGGCTAGGTGTTGTAAGCGTCAGCCCTGGCTAGGTGTTGTAAGGTCAGCCCTGGCTAGGTGTTGTAAGGTCAGCCCTGGCTAGGTGTTGTAAGGTCAGCCCTGGCTAGGTGTTGTAAGGTCAGCCCTGGCTAGGTGTTGTAAGGTCAGCCCTGGCTAGGTGTTGTAAGGTCAGCCCTGGCTAGGTGTTGTAAGGTCAGCCCTGGCTAGGTGTTGTAAGGTCAGCCCTGGCTAGGTGTTGTAAGGTCAGCCCTGGCTAGGTGTTGTAAGGTCAGCCCTGGCTAGGTGTTGTAGGTCAGCCCTGGCTAGGTTGTTGTAAGGTCAGCCCTGGCTAGGTGTTGTAAGGTCAGCCCTGGCTAGGTGTTGTAAGGTCAGCCCTGGCTAGGTGTTGTAAGGTCAGCCCTGGCTAGGTGTTGTAAGGTCAGCCCTGGCTAGGTGTTGTAAGGTCAGCCCTGGCTAGGTGTTGTAAGGTCAGCCCTGGCTAGGTGTTGTAAGGGTCAGCCTGGCTAGGTGTTGTAAGGTCAGCCCTGGCTAGGTGTTGTAAGGTCCTCAGCCCTGGCTAGGTGTTGTAAGGTCAGCCCTGGCTAGGTGTTGTAAGGTCAGCCCTGGCTAGGTGTTGTAAGGTCAGCCCTGGCTAGGTGTTGTAAGGTCTAGCCCTGGCTAGGTGTTGTAAGGTAGCCCTGGCTAGGTGTTGTAAGGTCAGCCCTGGCTAGGTGTTGTAAAGGTCAGCCCTGGCTAGGTGTTGTAAGGTCTCAGCCCTGGCTAGGTGTTGTAAGGCTCAGCCCTGGCTAGGTGTTGTAAGGTCAGCCCTGGCTAGGTGTTGTAAGGTCAGCCCTGGCTAGGTGTTGTAAGGTCAGCCCTGGCTAGGTGTTGTAAGGTCCAGCCCTGGCTAGGTGTTGTAAGGTCTCAGCCCTGGCTAGGTGTTGTAAGGTCTCAGCCCTGGCTAGGTGTTGTAAGGTCAGCCCTGGCTAGGTGTTGTAAGGTCAGCCCTGGCTAGGTGTTGTAAGGTCAGCCCTGGCTAGGTGTTGTAAGGTCAGCCCTGGCTAGGTGTTGTAAGGTCTCAGCCCTGGCTAGGTGTTGTAAGGTCAGCCCTGGCTAGGTGTTGTAAGGTCCAGCCCTGGCTAGGTGTTGTAAGGTCAGCCCTGGCTAGGTGTTGTAAGGTCAGCCCCTGGCTAGGTGTTGTAAGGTCTCAGCCCTGGCTAGGTGTTGTAAGGTCTCAGCCCTGGCTAGGTGTTGTAAGGTCAGCCCTGGCTAGGTGTTGTAAGGTCTAGCCCTGGCTAGGTGTTGTAAGGTCAGCCCTGGCTAGGTGTTGTAAGGTCCAGCCCTGGCTAGGTGTTGTAAGGTCCAGCCCTGGCTAGGTGTTGTAAGGTCTAGCCCTGGCTAGGTGTTGTAAGGTCAGCCCTGGCTAGGTGTTGTAAGGTCAGCCCTGGCTAGGTGTTAAGGTCAGCCCTGGCTAGGTGTTGTAAGGTCAGCCCTGGCTAGGTGTTGTAAGGTCAGCCCTGGCTAGGTGTTGTAAGGTCAGCCCTGGCTAGGTGTTGTAAAGGTCTCAGCCCTGGCTAGGTGTTGTAAGGTCTCAGCCCTGGCTAGGTGTTGTAAGGTCAGCCCTGGCTAGGTGTTGTAAGGTCAGCCCTGGCTAGGTGTTGTAAGGTCTCAGCCGCTGGCTAGGTGTTGTAAGGTCTCAGCCCTGGCTAGGTGTTGCTAAGGTCTCAGCCCCTGGCTAGGTGTTGTAAGGTCAGCCCTGGCTAGGTGTTGGCTAAGGTCAGCCCTGGCTAGGTGTTGTAAGGTCAGCCCTGGCTAGGTGTTGTAAGGTCAGCCCTGGCTAGGTGTTGTTATGACCGCCTGGCTAGGTGTTGTAAGGTCAGCCCTGGCTAGGTGTTGTAAAGTCAGCCCTGGCTAGGTGTTGTAAGGTCAAGCCCTGGCTAGGTGTTGTAAGGTCAGCCCTGGCTAGGTGTTGTAAGGTCTCAGCCCTGGCTAGGTGTTGTAAGGTCTCAGCCCTGGCTAGGTGTTGTAAGGTCAGCCCTGGCTAGGTGTTGTAAGGTATCAGCCCTGGCTAGGTGTTGTAAGGTCAGCCCTGGCTAGGTGTTGTAAGGTCAGCCCTGGCTAGGTGTTGTAAGGTCTAGCCCTGGCTAGGTGTTGTAAGGTCAGCCCTGGCTAGGTGTTGTAAGGTCTAGCCCTGGCTAGGTGTTGTAAGGTCTAGCCCTGGCTAGGTGTTGTAAGGTCAGCCCTGGCTAGGTGTTGTAAGGTCTCAGCCCTGGCTAGGTGTTGTAAGGTCAGCCCTGGCTAGGTGTTGTAAGGTCAGCCCTGGCTAGGTGTTGTAAGGTCAGCCCTGGCTAGGTGTTGTAAGGTCTCAGCCCTGGCTAGGTGTTGTAAGGTCAGCCCTGGCTAGGTGTTGTAAGGTCAGCCCTGGCTAGGTGTTGTAAGGTCTCAGCCCTGGCTAGGTGTTGTAAGGTCAGCCCTGGCTAGGTGTTGTAAGGTCAGCCCTGGCTAGGTGTTGTAAGGTCAGCCCTGGCTAGGTGTTGTAAGGTCAGCCCTGGCTAGGTGTTGTAAGGTCAGCCCTGGCTAGGTGTTGTAAGGTCAGCCCTGGCTAGGTGTTGTAAGGTCTAGCCCTGGCTAGGTGTTGTAAGGTCAGCCCTGGCTAGGTGTTGTAAGGTCAGCCCTGGCTAGGTGTTGTAAGGTCAGCCCTGGCTAGGTGTTGTAAGGTCAGCCCTGGCTAGGTGTTGTAAGGTCAGCCCTGGCTAGGTGTTGTAAGGTCAGCCCTGGCTAGGTGTTGTAAGGTCAGCCCTGGCTAGGTGTTGTAAGGTCAGCCCTGGCTAGGTGTTGTAAGGTCTCAGCCCTGGCTAGGTGTTGTAAGGTCAGCCCTGGCTAGGTGTTGTAAGGTCAGCCCTGGCTAGGTGTTGTAAGGTCAGCCCTGGCTAGGTGTTGTAAGGTCAGCCCTGGCTAGGTGTTGTAAGGTCAGCCCTGGCTAGGTGTTGTAAGGTCAGCCCTGGCTAGGTGTTGTAAGGTCAGCCCTGGCTAGGTGTTGTAAGGTCTCAGCCCTGGCTAGGTGTTGTAAGGTCTAGCCCTGGCTAGGTGTTGTAAGGTCAGCCCTGGCTAGGTGTTGTAAGGTCAGCCCTGGCTAGGTGTTGTAAGGTCAGCCCTGGCTAGGTGTTGTAAGGTCAGCCCTGGCTAGGTGTTGTAAGGTCAGCCCTGGCTAGGTGTTGTAAGGTCAGCCCTGGCTAGGTGTTGTAAGGTCAGCCCTGGCTAGGTGTTGTAAGGTCAGCCCTGGCTAGGTGTTGTAAGGTCTCAGCCCTGGCTAGGTGTTGTAAGGTCAGCCCTGGCTAGGTGTTGTAAGGTCAGCCCTGGCTAATGTGTTTTAAGGCCACTCCAAAGGGGAAGTGTGCAGTTGTCTGTAGAAGTGGTCTGTTAAATTAGGTTAGTGCTGATAAGATAAGGTAAACTTTATTGTATTTATCGTAATTCACTTTTATCATTCCCAGAAGGAAATAAGAAATCAAACTCAAATCAGCACACTAGTGTCCGCCCCATCAACACTGTTAAGATAAGGTGGTTCCCTCGTGCCGTGATGTTGGGTCAGTCAGCTTTTCGCCCCACCAATGCTTAGGGGAAGCTGAGCGATAACGTTATTGTAAATAACTTCATGGTTCCCAGGGGGTAAATAACAGTAGCAGTACCGTAGGGTAGGGTACGCCCATCAGCACTGATCATGTGATTTACTTGAACACTGAAGAGAAAACCAGAGATGAGAGAGAGAGGGCTAACGGCTGAGAGTTATAGCATGTTGGCTGTTGCTAAGACATTTGGGATGTACTGTGTAGTTGTTGCTGTGAGAGCTGATTGTAATGTTTTGTGTTAGTTTGTTGCTCAGAGAGTTTCTTTAATGTCCTGAGTTAGTTTTTTTTTTTTTCTCAGGTTTTGTTGTGAACCAGTTTGTGTTATTTTGTTTCATTTGTTCCCAAGGGGGAAGGGGAAGGCACCTAGGGAGTGCTTAGGCAAGAGGCCCGCGGGCATACATTACCCGTAGAAGTTAACTGTCTATGCACACTAGGAAAGACCTGGCGGACCATCCCTTGTATTTTGGTTAGTGCACCAGGTGGTGCTAGTTCAGTAAGCAGTGGGTAGGCAGGTAAGGTAGGAGAGGCGGGGCTTTGATATTTACTTTCTTTGCTTTGGTTCCGTCCAGCCCCTTTTCCCCCAAACTTACCGTGCGAAGGAATAAATTCCCTGTTAACGGTATTTCCTGCCTTTTGTCATCCTTCCTCACACCTAGAGTCCCATACCTCTTTCACACCACGGAGAGTTGAGTTGTAGCAGGGTGTTGCGTTCCCTCTTTCCGAGAGGAGTGCATAACAGTAGTGTATACAGGACATGTAGGGTAATGTAGGGTATACAGGACATGTAGGGTAATGTAGGGTATACAGGACATGTAGGGTAATGTAGGGTATACAGGACATGTGGGGTAATGTAGGGTATACAGGACATGTAGGGTAATGTAGGGTATACAGGACATGTAGGGTAATGTAGTGTATACAGGACATGTAGGGTAATGTAGGGTATACAGGACATGTAGGGTAATGTAGGGTATACAGGACATGTAGGGTAATGTAGGGTATACAGGACATGTAGGGTAATGTAGGAAGAGGAAGTTACATCCTGTGTTGACAGATGCACGCACTCCAAAGGAGGCTCCTATAGCTCCTCCCACCACACAGTGTATCTCTCCAGATAATCGCTCCAGACACCTTACCAAGCTCTGTTACTCCATCTCTCCCTGTTTCACAGAAATGAAACTCTCTCTCTCACACACATTAGGGTCATTAGTGTCTTGTGACAGTTTTAAGTGATCAGTGTGTGTGTGTGAGACAGTGTGTTGTGACAGCGTGTGTGTGACAGTGTGTTGTGACAGCGTGTGTGTGTGAGACAGTGTGTTGTGACAGTGTGTTGTGAAAGCATCAACCCACCCTACATAACAGGCTGACCCTGACAGTGTTAGTTTGGTTAATGGATAAAGCATCAACCCACCCTACATAACAGGCTGATCCTGACAGTGTTAGTTTGGTTAATGGATAAAGCATCAACCCACCCTACATAACAGGCTGATCCTGACAGTGTTAGTTTGGTTAATGGATAAAGCATCAACCCACCCTACATAACAGGCTGATCCTGACAGTGTTAGTTTGGTTAATGGATAAAGCATCAACCCACCCTACATAACAGGCTGATCCTGACAGTGTTAGCTTGGTTAATGGATAAAGCATCAACCCACCCTACATAACAGGCTGATCCTGACAGTGTTAGTTTGGTTAATGGATAAAGCATCAACCCACCCTACATAACAGGCTGATCCTGACAGTGTTAGCTTGGTTAATGGATAAAGCATCAACCCACCCCTACATAACAGGCTGATCCTGACAGTGTTAGTTGGGTTAATGGATAAACATCAACCCACCCTACATAACAGGCTGATCCTGACAGTGTTAGTTGGGTTAATGGATAAAGCATCAACCCACCCTACATAACAGGCTGATCCTGACAGTGTTAGTTTGGTTAATGGATAAAGCATCAACCCACCCTACATATCAGGCTGATCCTGACAGTGTTAGCTTGGTTAATGGATAAAGCATCAACCCACCCTACATAACAGGCTGATCCTGACGGTGTTAGCTTGGTTAATGGAACATCTCTTTCACCCTGTGGTTTCATTGCAGGAGAAACATCAAGTGTATTGGACCAGGTCTGATGCCAGGGTGTTGAATATACGCTGAAAGAATGGGAACACGATTGGGTTTGAAAAATAACTGGGTTTAAAAAAATAACTTGGGGCTGGTGTATTTTAACTACTGTCCTGTGACTACACACAGCATGCCAAACCTAAAATAACTCAAGAATGCCTTTTTTGGAAAAGGCAATAAACGACATGAATATATTATGATCTACTGTAAACCTGTAGGCCCATAGTATTCAGTAATATATTATTATCTACTGTAAAACCTGTAAACCTATAGTATTCAGTAATATATTATTATCTACTGTAAACCTGTAGGCCCATAGTATTCAGTAATATATTATGATCTACTGTAAACCTGTAGGCCTATAGTATTCAGTAATATATTATTATCTACTGTAAACCTGTAGGCCCTATAGTATTCAGTAATATATTATTATCTACTGTAAACCTGTAGGCCTATAGTATTCAGTAATATATTATTATCTACTGTAAACCTGTAGGCCTATAGTATTCAGTAATATATTATTATTTACTGTAAACCTGTAGGCCTATAGTATTCAGTAATATATTATTATCTACTGTAAACCTGTAGGCCCTATAGTATTCAGTAATATATTATTATCTACTGTAAACCTGTAGGCCTATAGTATTCAGTAATATATTATTATTTACTGTAAACCTGTAGGCCTATAGTATTCAGTAATATATTATTATCTACTGTAAACCTGTAGGCCCATAGTATTCAGTAATATATTATTATTTACTGTAAACCTGTAGGCCTATAGTATTCAGTAATATATTATTATCTACTGTAAACCTGTAGGCCCTATAGTATTCAGTAATATATTATTATCTACTGTAAACCTGTAGGCCTATAGTATTCAGTAATATATTATTATTTACTGTAAACCTGTAGGCCTATAGTATTCAGTAATATATTATTATCTACTGTAAACCTGTAGGCCCATAGTATTCAGTAATATATTATTATTTACTGTAAACCTGTAGGCCTATAGTATTCAGTAATATATTATTATCTACTGTAAACCTGTAGGCCTATAGTATTCAGTAATATATTATTATCTACTGTAAACCTGTAGGCCCATAGTATTCAGTAATATATTATTATTTACTGTAAACCTGTAGGCCTATAGTATTCAGTAATATATTATTATCTACTGTAAACCTGTAGGCCCATAGTATTCAGTAATATATTATTATTTACTGTAAACCTGTAGGCCTATAGTATTCAGTAATATATTATTATCTACTGTAAACCTGTAGGCCCATAGTATTCAGTAATATATTATTATTTACTGTAAACCTGTAGGCCTATAGTATTCAGTAATATAGGGTGTACAGGACATATAGGGTAATGCAGTGTATACAGGACATGTATGGTAATGAATGGTATGCATGACAAATCAAATCAAATTCAAAATTGTATTTGTCACATGCGCCGAATACAACAGGTGTAGACCTTACGGTGAAATGCTTACTTACAAGCCTTTAAACAAACAATGCAGTTTTAAGAAAGAATACCAACAAAACAAAACAAAAAACACTAAAATACAATATAAAATAATACGAAATAAAAATAACAAATAATTAAAAGAGCAGCAGTAAAAATAACAATAGCGAGGCTATATACAGGGGGGTACCGGTACCCAGTCAATGTGTGGGGGCACCGGTTAGTCGAGGTCATTTAGATAATATGTACATGTAGGTAGAGTTATTAAAGTGACTATGCATAGATAATAAACAGAGAGTAGCAGCAGTGTAAAAGAGGGGTGGGGGGCAATGCAAATAGTCCGGGTGGCCATTTGATTAGCTGTTCAGGAGTCTTATGGCTTGGGGGTAGAAGCTGTTAAGGAAGCCTCTTGGGATCTAGTACCGCTTGCTCGTGTGATAACAGTCACCGGCAGGGAATTTGGAACAATTTAAGTAAAAACACTTTAAAGCACCATTTAAGTAGTTTTATGGGTTATCTGTACTTCACTATTTATATTTTTTGACAACTTTTACTTCACTACATTCCTAAAGAAAATAATGTACTTTTTACTCCATACATTTTTCCCTGAAATATAAAATATATTACGCAAACCGGACGGTACCATTTTCTTGTATTTTATTATATTGGACGGATAGCCAGGGGCACACTCCCAAACACTTTTTGAAATGATTTGTACTTTTACTTTTGATGCTTAAGTATATTTAAAACCAAATACTTTTAAGACTTTTACTCAAGCTAGTAGACTTCTGACATAAAAGCCTAACATATTATGCAAATGAAGCTCCTGAAACAACAGCCCACTTCTCAGAATGTGGTAACTTTAGTCTATTTTGGAGAAACATCTGATAAAACTGAAACTGACGTGGATTCCTACACAGAACGAGTTAAGTGTGTAAAAGTCAACGACACTGGTCTTTCTGTGAAGCGTGTGATCAGTCATTGCGGTTTTACTCTAAACTTGAATGGAAGCGAAACTATGCAGATGGGGGTTTAAGTTGTAGAGTTGTGAAACTTTTGAGTGTAATGTTTACTGTTAATATTATTTATTATCTACTTCACTTGCTTTGGCAATGTTAACGTACGTTTCCCATGCCAATAAAGCCCTTCAATTGAAATTGAAATTGAAATTGAATTGAGAGAGAGAGAGAGAGAGAGAGAGAGAGAGAGCAGGCTGAAAGGATGATTAGATGAAGAGAGGGGGAAAGAGACAAGACAGACGTAGGTGGTTCCACCGTATGAATTGTGTCAGACGTGATGTGATGCCAATGTGTAGTAGTTGAAAGTTAGATGTCTGGTGTTGAACTTCCATTTAGGTTGTGTCTTTCTTGTTATTAAAGTCAATTAAAGCCCTTAAAAATGAATTATAATATAATAATAATATGCCATTTTAGCAGACGCTTTTATCCAAAGCGACTTACAGTCATGCGTGCATACATTTTTGTGTATGGGTGGTCCCGGGGAATCGAACCCACTACCCTGGCGTTACAAGCGCCGTGCTCTACCAGCTAGTGGACAGGGGAGGTACTGCGCTACGCCACATCACGGTTAGCAGGAAGGATTTCTTAGAAACGGCTGTTTAAAACGAAAGTGGAAGCGAGGTTTTACTGGAATCGCTAGTAGGTGGAGCTGGGTAGGTATCGGCTCCGGTCTGAACGTTTATTTAGCTCCTTATCAAACACCAGCCGACAGATGATCGAACCAACACGGAGAGAGAGAGGGAGAGGGCGTGAAAAAAATGTGGATATACTTTAACCGAATCACCAATTCTATACAAATCGGATGACCGACCGCGCCTTCTCTTGACTATTCTGGAAGTGTATTTGGTGATCACGAACCAGGAGGAATACCCGCTGGGATTCTGGCTAAAAACGGATTCAGCTAAGGAAAAGTGCCTCAGAAAAAATTGCATTGCACTCGTTTTGCAAAACGGTAAGAATATTTGAACATTGCAGCATATTATGGATTTGTAAAAAAAAAAAGGTGCATATTTGTGTTTTTTCCCCGCCCGTTTCGTCAAATAGATTTTAGTTTTGCAACATTGATTATTATTGTGCAATGAAATTGTCCCGTAATAAAGCAGCCTGACAATGCATCATTTTGACATGATAATTACATAGTCATAAAATACTTTTTTTTTTGCCCAGACAACAGTCAACATGACAAGCAGTATAATATATTCATTAAAAATATGATTCCCGTTTTGCTTTCTAGCGGTCAGGTTGTGCGGTTAGTTGACTGTGGGGGGCACTCAGCAGGGAGAGTGAATCGCCTATTATTATAGGACAGGATTCAAGTCCTTGAGTGGGCCAGGGCCAGTGAAACAGTTAAGTGCCATTTAACTACAGTACATTGAACAGCTTTAGGAGTTGTGATCCAGGCGGGGATGGGGATAGCTATGATGGGGAATGATTATAATCCAGGCTTGTTCTCTCAGCAACAATTCTCACTTTTTCAGGTTTGGACTTTTTTGACACAACATCAGTGGGCCTACCAGTTGGTTACACACCTCAGCTAGGGTTGTTTGGGCTTGGCCTAGTCAGCAACACAGCCCCGGTCCTTATGAGCAGACAGGCAGGCAGACAGACAGACAGACAGACAGACAGACAGGCAGAAAGGCAGACAGACAGGGAGGCAGGCTGACAGACAGACAGGGAGACAGACAGGCAGACAGACAGGCAGAAAGGCAGACAGACAGGGAGGCAGGCTGACAGACAGACAGGGAGTGAGGGAGGCAGGCAGGCAGGCAGGCAGACAGACAAGTAGGCAGACAGATAGGCAAGAAGGCAGACAGACAGGGAGGCAGGCTGACAAGCAGGCAGACAGACAGGGAGGCAGGCTGACAAGCAGGCAGACAGACAGGGAGGCAGCTGTAACGTTATGATCTTGTCGTTGACGTCTGATCAGTTGTCACAGCACTGTGTAAACTCAGTACAACAACTAGGCTACTGATGTAAAAAGGGCTTTATGAAATACATTTGGTAACTAACTTTAAACATCATTAGTTTATTGGACAAAACTAAAATGACGTGGAAACGGCAGAGAGGCATTTTCTAAAGACTTTCTTTATTTCAACAAATGATGGAAAACTGTGTTTTTCCAATAAAATGACTTTCAAGGATGCCGGAATTGCTTCCGCCTTGCTTTCCTGGTTGGCTGGCAAGTTTCACAGTTTTACCGGAGTGCAAGTTTCACCGTGGCGATACGTTGGCACATGAGAATTATTAGAATACGGCAAATATTAGTCAAATTATTGCGATCTATCCATGCTATCCATGTTAAGGAGCGCGGTTTTAGGCGGGGTCATGTTTCGGAGGAAGCATGACTTGACCTTCGCCTCTCCCGAGCCCGTTGGTCGGAGGAAGCATGACTTGACCTTCACCTCTCCCGAGCCCGTTGGTCGGAGGAAGCATGACTTGACCTTCGCCTCTCCCGAGCCCGTTGGTCGGAGGAAGCATGACTTGACCTTCGCCTCTCCCGAGCCCGTTGGTCGGAGGAAGCATGACTTGCCCTTCACCTCTCCCGAGCCCGTTGGGGAGTTGTAGTGATGAGACCAGATCGTAATTGGATATGACGAAAAAGGGGGGGGTAAAATACACTTAAAAAATATATATATATCATAATAATAATAATTGGTGTGACCTCATTATGTCCAGCAGTTTTTATTGATGCAAGATAGTTAAAGGTGCAATATGCAGAAATCGCTCCGCCATTTTACTAGTTGCTGAAATTCCAATAGTTTGCCTATTATCAGTTTATATGTGACAAAACAAGCAGTCATTGCACCATCTAAACCTCTGTGAAATATATTTTCCATAACAGTAAATGTAGTATTTTCAGCAGTTTTAAGCTGGTGGACAAAACCAAAAAGTACAAGAAGCAAAAAAACTAAACTTCACAACGGGAAGCATAGAAATAACACACATAGAACAGATCTACCGCTTCGTAGACTTGCTTTCAATGAGAATGACAGATCTACAATTCACATTTCTTACGTATTGCAGCTTTAAATGGAAACGCAACCATAGCAGGCAATTGTCACGTCGATTTTCTACGCAAAAAAAAAAAAACACTGGACAAGTTTAATGGAAACATAGCTACCTTCATAAGTAGTGGTCGTAGTCATCTAATGGTCTCCCTCTCTCCCTCCATCTCTCCCCCACCCCACTTTCTTCCCCTCCCTCCCTCTCTCCCCCCACCCCACTTTCTTCCCCTCCCTCCCTCCCTCCATCTCTCCCCCACCCCACTTTCTTCCCCTCCCTCCCTCCCTCCATCTCTCCCCCCACCCCACTTTCTTCCCCTCCCTCCCTCCCTCCATCTCTCCCCCACCCCACTTTCTTCCCCCCTAACTCCCTCCCTCAGGATGCCAGGGTACTGTGTAGCGATGGGAGAGGGTTGGGACCGCTCTCCCCTGTAGGATGGTCGCTCATAGCACTTTGGAAGAACAAGACACAACAACAACAACAACAACAACAACAACAACACCTTCATCATCACCACCATCACCTCCTAGATCCAGGGACACCTCCACCCTCCTCTCGACTCCGCACTCCGACCACCACGCAACCTCACCACCATCATCATCCTCATCATCATCATCATCAGTCCACCACTCCTCCCAGTCACACCGTCAGCAGCCGTCCAACCAGTGTGTGGCAACCCCTATCCCATTACCAGACCAGTTAGACCACCAGCCCCTCCCCACCCGGGTCCCAGTCTCCACCCACTTTCCTCTGTTCCGCTGCCAGGGAGACTTCCTGTTAATCACCCGGACGGCCTCCATGTTGGAGCGCTCCGGCTTCTACTGGGGCCCCCCTAGGAGTGGTGGAGGTAATTAAAAACAATACATATATCTATTTTATCTATCACCCCTTTCAGAGCCTGGTTCCTCTCGAGGTTTCTTCCTAGGGTTCCTGCCTTTCTAAAGGAGTTTTTCCCTAGCCACCGTGCTTCTACATCTGCATCGCTTGCTGTTTGGGGTTTTTTTTAGGCTGGGTTTCTGTATAAGCACTTTGTGACATCTGCTGTTGTAAAAAAGAGCATTATTAAAATACATTTGATTGATTGATAAAATGTTATTTATATAACCTTTTCACAACAATAATAGTCAGAAATTGCCTGAGAGGAACAGAGAGACGGCTGTCATTAAACGATTAAAAGTGCACATCCAGATTTCAATACAACTAGATTATATGAAGTTAAAGGAGAAGTTCATTTTTTTTTTTACAACCAAATCTCTATTTTTTTTAATGTAAACGGCATGTTATAGAAGGATCCAGACACCTTTTTTTGTTGTTGTGATTTCACATATTTTTGAGAAACTCATCCCAAACTGCAAATCACTGCCCTCATCCTCTCTGTGTAGTCTCTATTGGGGGGACCTTAAAAAAAAAACCCATTAGCTCCAGAATCACCAAAATATTATCCTTTTAGAAACGGCAAAGCTCTCAGTAATAGTGACGCAGGTCGTTAGATATATATATATATATATATGCCATTTAGCAGACGCTTTTTATCCAAAGCGACTTACAGTCATGCGTGCATACATTTTTTTTTTGTGTATGGGTGGTCCCGGGGATCGAACCCACTACCTTGGCGTTACAAGCGCCGTGCTCTACCAGTTGAGCTACAGAGGACGGATGTTGTACAAATTAAATTGTGTTAATTCCGAACTGTGTCCGTTATTGTCCATTTTGTTTGCGACTTGGACCATTTACATCAACAATTTAGATTTGGTTGTAAATTATTATTTTTTTTAAATAAAAAGACTTCTCCTTTGAACCTGAAGTATTCAACCTATTTGGGCCTTAGAACTTGACATATTTTAAACAGGAATTATTCATTTATTACATAACATTATATTTTTAAGTGTTTTAATTATTTCTAAATGTTACTGTTATCATCTGGGATCAAATGAACATCTTGTTTAATTGCATGTATTATTTTGAACTTAAATGAAACTCAATGAAATTCATTATTTATTGATTTGATATTTATTCTGTGTCCTCTGTTGTTCTTCCCCCCCAGGCTCACAGCCGACTGAAGGACGTTGCACGGGAACATTCTTGATCCGGGACAGTCGCAAGAAGGACGTCTTCTTCACGTTGTCCTACCGCGCGGCCAGCGGCCCCGTCAGCGTACGAATCATCTTAAAGGAACAGCACTTCAGCCTGGAAGGAAGTGAGCACTCCTTCCCCTGCCTCTTCGTCCTGCTGGAACATTACATCAATTCCTCGAAGAAAAGCCTGAGCGTTCCGTACAGGAAACAGCGCCCCACGCTCCAGGACCTGTGCAGGAAACGGGTCGTGGAGTCGTGCGGCGCGAGGTGGAGCGGGTCGAGAGGGTCCCCGTCAACCAAGTCCTGAAAGACTTCCTGTTAGAGTTCCCATACAGGATATGATGTCACAGGGGACGCCGTTGAGGCGGGACTTGGCTAACGGAGTTTCAGGACTAAAACGACTTGCATCGGGTTGGTACTGAAGGGTTTTGGGTTGGTTGCGTTGGAACTAGAGACCGGTCGTGGTTAGAAACACGGTCCTATTCTCTACAGTGCACTACGTTTGGTCAGGGTCAGAGGTCATAGTGAGCCATGTCACAGTTGGTCTCGGTTGGGTTTATCCGGTCGGTCCCTGGAGGATTTTAAGGACCGTGCGTGGACCACAACGACTGGTTATGGAGTGGCTGCATTAAAGAACCACTGGGGCGGTTGCGTTACGGTCCAGGCCGCTGACCGTGCGAGGTGGACAGTATGGCGGAGGTTAGGGTTAGTGGACCGGTTCTGCCATTCTAGGCAGGGCCGGGTTCGCTGTAGCAGAAGAACTGAGCCACAACAACAATACTTTACCGGCAATGTTTACAATGTTGTTTACAATGTTTACAGTCTTTACAATGTTCACAAAGACCAGGAATGTTTACGCTACACAATATCACAGTACTGTATGTATAACTGCGTACTCTCTGGTACTAACAGGTATAACTGTGTACTCTCTGGTACTAACAGGTATAACTGCGTACTCTCTGGTACTATCAGGTATAACTGTGTACTCTCTGGTACTAACAGGTATAACTGCGTACTCTCTGGTACTAACAGGTATAACTGTGTACTCTCTGGTACTAACAGGTATAACTGTGTACTATGTAGTACTAGATTCATATCTGCTGTGCAGACGTTCTCCTCTAGGAGTGTTTTAATGGATAATAAATGTGACGTGTGTATATATTTCAGCCTGTCTTCCTGTCGGTCTGTGCGTTGCTGTAAGACAATGGGAGTGACCTGAAGCCCGGAACAGATCTAGAGCCAGCTAGGTTACCTAAAGCAGGAAGTTACCTACACGTAACAGTTAAGCACAACCAGAGGGAGGTCAACTCACAGCTCTAGAGTGTGTGTGTGTGTGTGTGTGTGTATTGTGTGTGTGTGTGTGTGTGTGTGTGTGTGTGTGTGTGTGTGTGTGTCACTAAACTGATATGACTCATAGCGGTAGTTATTCATCAGTCACACAGACAGACAAAGTGTGTGTGAGGTTGCTGTGACAACGCTGGGTACAGTAGGTAACTGCGGTGACGCATCAAGGAGCCAGGTGGGCTGAGCTATGATAGTAAACGCTGTGTGTGTGTGTAGTGTGTGTGTGTAGTGTGTGTGTAGTGTGGTCTCGGTCTATTACCAGAAGTGGAGGGAAGTGAAGAATAGAGGTCTGTCAGTAAAATATGTTTCTGTCAGAGAGGCCAGCCTGTCTCGCCGTGTGTGTGTGTGGTTAAGTCAGAACAGCTCGTGATGAGTAATAGAAGGTGAAAGGTCGATAACCTCCATGTAAAAATCACACATCTGATTCGCAACGACAGGGAAACACTGGTAGTGATGCTGTCAGTACGTAGATGATTACTGAGTGCGAAAAAAATTCCAAGAATCTTCAGCTTTACCTTGGAATTTCTTCAACTGACTGTGTGTTTCATTCATAGTATTTCAGTTTTAGAGAAGTGAAGAGTTTCATGTGTCTGACAGAGTTTGTGACTGATTTCTGTAGAAGTGTACACACACACTCTATCTCAATATTATTTGATCTTATTACAATCAGGTAATACAACCTGCGTCAGGTCACTGATGGTAGCGCGCCAAGCCTGCTGTTTCCAATGGGATTTCCCTGATGTAGTCATTAACACTGAGCCTTTCATATGTCTCTCTCGCTATCGGTCTTCTGACTCCTCTCCTTTCCTCTCTCTGCCTCCTCTCCTTTCCTCTCTCTGCATCCTCTCCTTTCCTCTCTCTGCCTCCCTCTCTTTGCCTCTCTCTGGCTCCTCTCCTTTCCTCTCTCTGCCTCCTCTCCTTTCCTCTCTCTGCCTCCTCTCCTTGCCTCTCTCTGCCCCCTCTCCTTGCCTCTCTCTGCCTCCTCTCCTTCCTCTCTCTGCCTCCGCTCCTTGCCTCTCTCTGGCTCTTCTCCTTTCCTCTCTCGGCTCCTCTCCTTTCCTCTCTCCGCCTCCCTCTCCTTTCCTCTCTCCGCCTCCTCTCCTTTCCTCTCTCTGCCTCCTCTCCTTTCCTCTCTCTGCCTCCTCTCCTTTCCTCTCTCTGCCTCCTCTCCTTCCCTCTCTCTGGCTCCCTCTCCTTTCCCTCTCTCTGCCTCCTCTCCTTTCCTCTCTCTACTTCCTCTCCCTTTCCTCTCTCTCCTTCCTCTCTCCTTTCCTCTCTCTGCCTCCTCTCCTCTCCTCTCTCTGCCTCCTCTCCTTGCCTCTCTCTGACTCCTCTCCTTTCCTCTCTCTTCCTCCTCTCCTTGCCTCTCTCTGGCTTCTCTCCTTTCCTCTCTCTGCCTCCTCTCCTTCCCTCTCTCTGCCCCCTCTCCTTTCCTCTCTCTTCCTCCTCTCCTTGCCTCTCTCTGCCTCCTCTCCTTTCCTCTCTCTGCCTCCTCTCCTTTTCTCTCCTTTCCTCTCTCTGCCTCGTCTCCTTTCCTCTCTCTGCCTCGTCTCCTTTCCTCTCTGCCTCCTCTCCTTTCCTCTCTCTGCCTCCTCTCCTTGCCTCTCTCTGCCTCCTCTCCTTCCTCTCTCTGCCTCCTCTCCTTGCCTCTCTCTGCCTCCTCTCCTTTCCTCTCTCTGCCTCCTCTCCTTCCCTCTCTCTGCCCCCTCTCCTTTCCTCTCTCTTCCTCCTCTCCTTGCCTCTCTCTCTGGCTCCTCTCCTTTCCTCTCTCTGCCTCCCCTCTCCTTTCCTCTCTCTGCCTCCTCTCCTTGCCTCTCTCTGGCTCCTCTCCTTCCTCTCTCTGCCTCCTCTCCTTTCCTCTCTGCCTCCTCTCCTTTCCTCTCTCTGCCTCCTCTCCTTTCCTCTCTCTGCCTCCTCTCCTTTCCTCTCTCTGCCTCCCTCTCCTTTCCTCTCTCTGCCTCCTCTCCTTTCCTCTCTCTGCCTCCTCTCCTTGCCTCTCTCTGGCCCCGCTCCTTTCCTCTCTCTGCCTCCCTCTCCTTTCCTCTCTCTGCCTCCTCTCCTTTCCTCTCTCTGCCTCCTCTCCTTTCCTCTCTCTCCTTCCTCTCCTTTCCTCTCTCTGCCTCCTCTCCTTTCCTCTCTCTGCCTCCTCTCCTTGCCTCTCTCTGACTCCTCTCCTTTCCTCTCTCTGCCTCCTCTCCTTTCCTCTCTCTGCCTCCTCTCCTTTCCTCTCTCTGCCTCCTCTCCGTTCCTCTCTCCTTGCCTCTCTCTGGCTCCTCTCCTTTCCTCTCTCTTCCTCCTCTCCTTTCCTCTCTCTCTACTTCCTCTCCTTTCCTCTCTCTGCCTCCTCTCCTTTCCTCTCCTCTCTCTCCACGCCTCTCTCTCCTCTCCTCTCCTGTCTCCTCAGCTATGTAGGCCTGTCTCCTCTCTCTCCTCTCCTCCTCTTCTCTCCTGTCTCCTCAGCTATGTAGGCCTGTCTCCTCTCTCTCTCTCTCCTCCTCTCCTCT
The DNA here is from genome assembly GCF_020615455.1 of Coregonus clupeaformis. Classification (NCBI taxonomy): domain Eukaryota; kingdom Metazoa; phylum Chordata; class Actinopteri; order Salmoniformes; family Salmonidae; genus Coregonus; species Coregonus clupeaformis. The sequence continues at coordinate 51,243 of NW_025536008.1, read as the reverse complement.
CCTGTCTCCTCAGCTATGTAGGCCTGTCTCCTCTCTCTCCTCTCCTCCTCTCCTCTCCTGTCTCCTCAGCTATGTAGGCCTGTCTCCTCTCTCTCCTCTCCTCTCCTCTCCTGTCTCCTCAGCTATGTAGGCCTGTCTCCTCTCCTCCTCTCCTCCTCTTCTCTCCTGTCTCCTCAGCTATGTAGGCCTTTATGTCTTATCGACACAATAATATAGGGCTTGTTCAACATCGAGGCGACTACCTTTCACCATACCTACACTTTATCATTGGCAGATCAGTCAAATCAGTAACAATTTACCTAAAGTGCATCACACATTAGATGCTCTGGAACACGAGCCCTCTTTAAGGGTTGTGGTTAGACAGAAACACATCACACACATTCAGCAGCCTCCCATTACCAGGAACACACACACACACACACACACACACACGTTTCCCTGAAGAGACTGAGATAGAACAGAACACACAGCCGGTGACAGACCACATGAAAACACACTTTCTGTCTCTGCTTTGATGCACAGATCTCTCCCTCTCCTCGTCTTAATGTCTCTCTCTGTGTGTGTGTGTGTGTATGTGTGTGTGTGTGTGTGTATGTGTGTGTGTGTGTGTGTGTGTATTGTGTGTGTGTGTATTGTGTGTGTGTGTGTGTGTGTTGTGTGTGTGTGTGTGTGTGTGTGTGTATTGTGTGTGTGAGAGAGACATCCCTAGTCTAACAGGTCTCTTCTTGTCACTCTGTTGCTCCGTGGTGAGACCTATCCCCTCCCCCTCTCCTCCTCTCCCCTCCCCCTCTCCTCCTATCCCTCCCCCCTCTCCTCCCTCCCTCCCTCCCTCTCCTCCTCTCCCCTCCCCCTCTCCTCCTATCCCCCTCCCCCTCTCCTCCTCTCCCCTCCCCCTCTCCTCCTATCCCCCTCCCCCTCTCCTCCTATCCCCTCCCCCTCTCCTCCTATCCCCTCCCCCTCTCCTCCTATCCCTCCCCCTCTCCTCCTATCCCCTCCCCCTCTCCTCCTCTCCCCTCCCCTCCCCCTCTCTTTCCTGTCTTCTAGGCCACGCTGCGGAGAGAGAACGGCAGAGAGAGAGACAGAGAGATGGAGAGAGACAGACAGGCAAGACAGAGATATGGAGAGAGGCAGACAGATGGAGAGAGACAGATAGAGACAGGCAGACAGACAGAGAAATGGAGAGAGACAGACAGGCAGGCAGACAGAGAGATGGAGAGAGACAGAGACAGGCAGACAGACAGAGAGAGATGGAGAGAGACAGACAGGCAGGCAGACAGAGAGATGGAGAGAGACAGAGACAGGCAGACAGACAGAGAGAGATGGAGAGAGACAGACAGGCAGACAGACAGAGAGATGGAGAGAGACAGAGACAGGCAGGCAGACAGACAGAGAGATGGAGAGAGACAGAGACAGGCAGACAGACAGAGAGATGGAGAGAGACAGAGACAGGCAGACAGAGAGAGACAGAGACAGGCAGACAGAAAAAAAAAATGGAGCGAGACAGAGACAGGCAGGCAGACAGACAGAGAGACAGACAGGCAGGCAGACAGACAGAGAGATGGAGAGAGACAGACAGGTGGGCAGACAGACAGACAGAGAGATGGAGAGAGACAGAGACAGGCAGACAGATAGAGATGGAGAGAGACAGAGATGGCAGACAGACAGACAGATGGAGAGAGAGACAGACAGACAGAGAGAGATGGAGAGAGACAGAGACAGGCAGACAAACAGAGAGAGACGGAGACAGGCAGACAGACAGACAGATGGAGAGAGAGACAGACAGACAGAGAGATGGAGAGAGAGAGAGAGACAGGCAGACAGACAGAGAGATGGAGATGGAGAGAGACAGGCAGACAGACAGACAGACAGACAGACAGACAGACAGACAGACAGAGAGATGTAGTGAGACAGACAGGCAGGCAGACAGAGAGATGGAGAGAGACAGAGACAGGCAGACAGACAGAGAGAGATGGAGAGAGACAGACAGGCAGGCAGACAGAGAGATGGAGAGAGACAGAGACAGGCAGACAGACAGAGAGAGATGGAGAGAGACAGACAGGCAGACAGACAGAGAGATGGAGAGAGACAGAGACAGGCAGGCAGACAGACAGAGAGATGGAGAGAGACAGAGACAGGCAGACAGACAGAGAGATGGAGAGAGACAGAGACAGGCAGACAGAGACAGATGGAGAGAGACAGAGACAGGCAGACAGAAAAAAAAAATGGAGCGAGACAGAGACAGGCAGGCAGACAGACAGAGAGACAGACAGGCAGGCAGACAGACAGAGAGATGGAGAGTGATAGAGACAGGCAGACAGACAGAGAGATGGAGAGAGACAGACAGGCGGGCAGACAGACAGACAGACAGAGATGGAGAGAGACAGAGACAGGCAGACAGATAGAGATGGAGAGAGACAGAGATGGCAGACAGACAGACAGATGGAGAGAGAGAGACAGACAGACAGAGAGAGATGGAGAGAGACAGAGACAGGCAGACAAACAGAGAGACGGAGACAGGCAGACAGACAGAGAGTTGGAGAGAGACAGAGACAGGCAGACAGAAAAATGGAGAGAGAGACAGAGTCAGGCAGACAGACAGACAGAGAGATGGAGAGAGAGAGAGAGACAGGCAGACAGACAGAGAGATGGAGAGAGACAGAGACAGGCAGACAGACAGAGAGATGGAGAGAGACAGAGACAGGCAGACAGAGACAGATGGAGAGAGACAGAGACAGGCAGACAGAAAAAAAAATGGAGCGAGACAGAGACAGGCAGGCAGACAGACAGAGAGACAGACAGGCAGGCAGACAGACAGAGAGATGGAGAGAGACAGACAGGTGGGCAGACAGACAGACAGAGAGATGGAGAGAGACAGAGACAGGCAGACAGATAGAGATGGAGAGAGACAGAGATGGCAGACAGACAGACAGATGGAGAGAGAGACAGACAGACAGAGAGAGATGGAGAGAGACAGAGACAGGCAGACAAACAGAGAGAGACGGAGACAGGCAGACAGACAGAGAGTTGGAGAGAGACAGAGACAGGCAGACAGAAAAATGGAGAGAGACAGAGTCAGGCAGACAGACAGACAGAGAGATGGAGAGAGAGAGAGAGACAGGCAGACAGACAGAGAGATGGAGATGGAGAGAGACAGGCAGACAGACAGACAGACAGACAGACAGACAGAGAGATGTAGTGAGACAGAGATGGAGAGAGATGGAGAGAGACAGACAGGCAGACAGAGAGATGAGAGAGAGAGATAGAGACAGGCAGACAGACAGACAGACAGAGAGATGAGAGAGAGAGAGAGAGAGAGAGAGAGAGAGAGAGAGAGAGAGAGAGAGAGAGAGAGAGACAGAGAGCGAGACAGAGACAGAGAGCGAGAGAGACAGAGACAGAGACAGAGAGAGAGAGAGAGAGAGACAGAGACAGGCAGACAAACAGAGAGAGATGGAGAGAGAGAGAGAGACAGGCAGACAGACAGAGAGATGGAGATGGAGAGAGACAGACAGGCAGAGAGAGAGAGAGAGAGAGAGAGAGAGAGAGAGAGAGAGAGAGAGAGAGAGAGAGAGAGAGAGAGAGAGAGAGAGAGAGAGAGAGAGAGAGAGAGAGAGAGAGAGAGAGAGAGAGAGAGAGAGAGAGAGAGGAGAGAGAGAGAGAGAGAGAAGAGAGAGAGAGAGAGAGAGAGAGAGAGAGAGAGAGAGAGAGAGAGAGAGAGATCCATCTCTCTATTGAAGGAAGTTGAACCTAGTTGAAGCCATGTTGTGTCTTTGAAACATCCCTTATAGAGCTAGCTAGGTATTCTAAACTTTTCATTGTTGGTTTGTTGGTTCGCTTCAGCATCAAAAACAGAACAAACATGTTTCCCATGAAGATACATGATCAGAAAAGCAAGTTAACAGCCTCTCTTCTGAGGAAACATCACTGATTGGAACAGTGGTCTGTTTACAGCTTACACACACACACACACATGCGCACGCACACAGGCAATGTGAAACACGCACGTACACACATGAATCCACACAGGCAGCATTAACACGCGTGCACACACACACACACACACTTGAGAAACAATCTACATTCACAACTAGAACACGTCAGTCAAATAACCAACCGTCTAACACACCACAGTCAGTAAATAACATGTTCCTTCAATACTAAACTTCAAATAACAGCACTGCAGGTCTAAAATCAGTAGAATCATTTATTGCAGATCTTTAATGAATCCTTTCTCTGTTGGTAATTTAGTATTTATTACAGGTTTAAAAGCTGATAGCATTTACAGAGCTACAGACATCCTGAAAACACTAGAGCAACGCCACTCTGCATTGAGGGAGCATATTTACACTATGGGGCTGAGAGAGAGGGAGGGAGAGAGAAGCGGGGGAGGGAGAGGGGGAGGAGGGAGAGAGAAGGGGGGAGAGAGAGGGGGAGGGAGAGAGAGAGGGGGAATGGAGAGAGAGGGGGGAGGGAGGGAGACGGGAATGGAGAGAGAAGGGGGAGGGAGGGAGAGAGAGAGGCGGAGGTTGGGGGAGGGAGAGAGAGGGGGAGGGAGAGAGGGAGGAATGGAGAGAGGGGGAGGAGAGAGAGAGGGAGGAAGGAGAGAGAGAGAGGGGGGGAGGTTGGGGGGAGAGAGAGAGGGGGAGGAGAGAGAGAGAGAGAGAGGAATGGAGAGAGGGGAGGAGGGAGACGGGGGGGAGAGAGAGAGGGGGGAGGAGGAGAGTTTTGCTTTCATATCACTCCTTTCGAACTGAGGCTGTACAGAATAAAAAGAAAAGTGATTAATCTTAAGACTAATGTACAGGCCAATAATACGAACACTATCTATATATCACACAGAGAGAGAGAGAGAGGGTAGGGAGGGAGAGAAGAGGGAGGGGAGAGAGAGAGAGAGAGATAAAAAAAGCAGGGGAGATGGAGGGAGGAGACACCATAGTTTCAGTGTGTTCTTGGCTCCAGTTGTTAAACAGAATCACACTACCGGTTACATTTGATAATGAATACCTCCTATCGATTACTGCAGTTAGAAAAAGCTTCCGTAGGTGAAGTTGCCCCGATTACTGCAGTTAGAAAAAAGCTTCCGTGAGGTGAAGTTGCCCCGATTACTGCAGTTAGAAAGCTTCCGTAGGTGAAGTTGCCCGATTACTGCAGTTAGAAAGCTTCCGTAGGTGAAGTTGCCCCGATTACTGCAGTTAGAAAGCTTCCGTAGGTGAAGTTGCCCGATTACTGCAGTTAGAAAAGCTTCCGTAGGTGAAGTTGCACCCGATTACTGCAGTTAGAAAAAAGCTTCCGTGGGTGAAGTTGCCCCGATTACTGCAGTTAGAAAGCTTCCGTAGGTGAAGTTGCCCGATTACTGCAGTTAGAAAGCTTCCGTAGGTGAAGTTGCACCCGATTACTGCAGTTAGAAAGCTTCCGTGAGGTGAAGGTTGCCCCGATTACTGCAGTTAGAAAGCTTCCGTAGGTGAAGTTGCACCCGATTACTGCAGTTAGAAAAAGCTTCCGTAGGTGAAGTTGCCCCGATTACTGCAGTTAGAAAGCTTCCGTAGGTGAAGTTGCACCCGATTACTGCAGTTAGAAAAAGCTTCCGTAGGTGAAGTTGCACCCGATTACTGCAGTTAGAAAAAAGCTTCCCGTAGGTGAAGTTGCACCCGATTACTGCAGTTAGAAAGCTTCCGTGAGGTGAAGTTGCCCCGATTACTGCAGTTAGAAAGCTTCCGTAGGTGAAGTTGCCCGATTACTGCAGTTAGAAAGCTTCCGTAGGTGAAGTTGCCCCGATTACTGCAGTTAGAAAGCTTCCGTGAGGTGAAGCTTGCCCCGATTACTGCAGTTAGAAAGCTTCCGTAGGTGAAGTTGCACCCGATTACTGCAGTTAGAAAGCTTCCGTAGGTGAAGTTGCCCCGATTACTGCAGTTAGAAAAAGCTTCCGTAGGTGAAGTTGCACCCGATTACTGCAGTTAGAAAGCTTCCGTAGGTGAAGTTGCACCCGATTACTGCAGTTAGAAAAAGCTTCCGTAGGTGAAGTTGCCCCGATTACTGCAGTTAGAAAAAGCTTCCGTAGGTGAAGTTGCACCCGATTACTGCAGTTAGAAAGCTTCCGTAGGTGAAGTTGCCCCGATTACTGCAGTTAGAAAGCTTCCGTAGGTGAAGTTGCACAAGATTATTGCAGTTAGAAAGCTTCCGTAGGTGAAGTTGCCCCCTAGACACTAAAAAAGGTCAGTTTGGAGTCCCCCCCCCCCTGTATTGGTTCAGGTTAGAAGCTGAAGAGTCATGATATATCCCTCTGATGGTTGAGAACAGGACTGTTAGTAGTCTGCACACACACTGTTGTGTTGTAGTCCATCCATAGTCCATGTCTTTATGAAAGAGTCTTTCTCCATGTGCAGTAGAATGATGAAATGTTGAGAGGAGTATAAAAGCTGCTTTGTAAAAGCACCAGCAACAGAATCCCAGCCAAGCACACATATACACAGGCGCTCACATGGACCTCTCTCTCTCTCTCTCTCTCTCTCTCTCTCTCTCTCTCTCTCTCTCTCTCTCTCTCTCTCTCTCTCTCTCTCTCTCTCTCTCTCTCTCTCTCTCTCTCTCTCTCTCTCTCTCTCTCTCTCTCTCCTCTCTCTCTCTCTCTCTCTCTCTCTCTCTCTCTCTCTCTCTCTCTGTCTCTCTGTCTCTCTGTCTCTCTGTCTCTGTCTCTGTCTCTGTCTCTGTCTCTGTCTCTGTCTCTCTCTCTCTCTCTCTCTCTCTCTCTCTCTCTCTCTCTCTCTCTCTCTCTCTCTCTCTCTCTCTCTCTCGCTCTCTCTCTCTCTCTCTCTCTCTCTCTCTGTGTGTGTGAGAGACAGGCAGGGAACTACACACCTCTGTTAGTTAGCCATCTGCTAGCAGGCAAGTGGGAGGAGCCAGAGAGCTGTCAATCACAACTGGAAAGGGAGGGGTGATCTTAGAGAGGGGGCTACTCTCGTATCCCCCTTTCAGGTGTGGGGTGGGTGGGTGTGTTCTCTTTACTCAGGCTGTGTGGGTGTGTCCTCTTTCTGGGGGTGTGTCTTTCTCTGCTTCCTCTCCAGTGGGTGTGTCCTGACCAGTCTCCTCCCCTTCTGATGCAGCTGCATCCAGAGAAAGGGGCGTGTCTCCCTCTGCCTCTGGGGGCGTATCTTGCTCAGTGGCGTTCCCGCCTCTGCTTCCAGCCGTTCTCGAATTGTTTTTCTGTTTCAGTCTCCGCCTCCTCTTCCTCCATCGCCGCCCCTTCCACTTCCTCCTTTGGCTGCTTCCCTTCTTCCTTTTCCACGCCCTCATCTAACTCTTCCTCCTCCTCCTCCTCCTCCTCCTCTTTGATAGCCATATCAGTGCCGAGGTGTGTGTGAGAGCTGAGCGTGTGTAGGTGTGGCGGGTCAGATGGGGGTAGCAGGGTCAGCGACTCTACGCTCAGAGAGTCTGTGTTGTCGTCCGTCAGCAGAGAGATGTTCGGCTGGGAGGCAGGGGGTGAGGCTGGGGGGCCAGGGCTGGGACGGGTGGGACGGAGGGATAAGACCCGGTTAACTCCCCTCCTCCTCCTCCCCTCTCCACCGGAGGACGAAGGAGGAGTGTGCTCCAAGAACGTCTCGTCATCTGAGGAGGAGAGGGTTAATGTTATCTTCATACGGTTCGCTGCAGGTACAGGTAACTGCTATCTAAGCCTAGCATCTAGAGCTAATGATCGCTACAGATAACTGCTATCTAAGCCTAGCTTCTAGAGCTAATGATCGCTACAGGTAACTGCTATCTAAGCCTAGCATCTAGAGCTAATGATCGCTACAGATAACTGCTATCTAAGCCTAGCATCTAGAGCTAATGATCGCTACAGGTAACTGCTATCTAAGCCTAGAATCTAGAGCTAATGATCGCTACAGGTAACTGCTATCTAAGCCTAGCATCTAGAGCTAATGATCGCTACAGGTAACTGCTATCTAAGCCTAGCATCTAAAGCTAATGATCGCTACAGGTAACTGCTAACTAAGCCTAGCATCTAATGCTAATGATCGTTACAGATAACTGCTAACTAAGCCCTAGCATCTAGAGCTAATGATCGCTACAGATAAGTGCTATCTAAGCCTAGCATCTAAAGCTAATGAACGCTACAGGTAACTGCTATCTAAGCCTAGCATCTAGAGCTAATGATCGCTACAGATAAGTGCTATCTAAGCCTAGCATCTAGAGCTAATGATCGCTACCGATAAGTGCTATCTGAGCCTAGCATCTAGAGCTAATAAACGCTACAGATAAGTGCTATCTAAGCCTAGAATCTAGAGCTAATGATCGCTACAGATAAGTGCTATCTAAGCCTAGCATCTAGAGCTAATGAACGCTACAGATAACTGCTATCCAAGCCTAGCATCTAGAGCTAATGATCGCTACCGATAAGTGCTATCTGAGCCTAGCATCTAGAGCTAATAAAGGCTACAGATAACTGCTATCTAAGCCTAGCATCTAGAGCTAATGATCGCTACAGATAACTGCTATCTAAGCCTAGCATCTAGAGCTAATGATCGCTACAGATAACTGCTATCTAAGGCTAGCATCTAGAGCTAATGAACGCTACAGGTAACTGCTATCAAAGTTGAGTGTGTACGTTACCTGTAGGGGCTGTTAGCTGATATAGTACTGGTGGTGTGTTACCCTGTAGGGGCTGTTAGCTGATATAGTACTGGTGGTGTGTTACCCTGTAGGGGGCTGTTAGCTGATATAGTACTGGTGGTGTGTTACCCTGTAGGGGCTGTTAGCTGATATAGTACTGGTGGTGTGTTACCCTGTAGGGGCTGTTAGCTGATATAGTACTGGTGGTGTGTTACCCTGTAGGGGCTGTTAGCTGATATAGTACTGGTGGTGTGTTACCCTGTAGGGGCTGTTAGCTGATATAGTACTGGTGGTGTGTTACCCTGTAGGGGCTGTTAGCTGATATAGTACTGGTGGTGTGTTACCCTGTAGGGGCTGTTAGCTGATATAGTACTGGTGGTGTGTTACCCTGTAGGGGCTGTTAGCTGATATAGTGCTGGTGGTGTGTTACCCTGTAGGGGCTGTTAGCTGATATAGTGCCGGTGGTGTGTTACCCTGTAGGGGCTGTTAGCTGATATAGTACTGGTGGTGTGTTACCCTGTAGGGGCTGTTAGCTGATATAGTGCCGGTGGTGTGTTACCCTGTAGGGGCTGTTAGCTGATATAGTGCCGGTGGTGTGTTACCTGTCGGGCTGTTAGCTGATATAGTGCTGGCTGTAACAGAGTCACATCGTCCGGTGCTGCCGCTGCCTGAGGAGGGAGGGGATGGGGACGAGAGGGGGGAGGGGCTGTGCTGCGATACACAGTGGGCCACCGCAAACCCTGCAACACACACACACACACACACACACACACAATTCCATAAACACAGGGTAAACACACATATGTGCTTGTGTAACATATGTCTGAATAACAATTAGATTGAGCTGGTGTGCCAACAAACCTACATGCAGACACACGGAGGTAAACAGAGTTACACATTCCTGAGTGCTAGACACTAGACAGCGTATCCAATCTGTAGAACTACAATACCCCAGTGTATGTACCACCCCAAGACTTCCTTAGTAAAGAAGTGTAGTATTATGATAAGAAGTGAAACCCGAGAGATGGAGCTAGACAAAGTAGAGGCAACAGAAGAGAGAGATGGAGCTAGAGGAAACAGAATAGAGAGATGGAGCTAGAGGAAACAGGAGAGAGAGATGGAGCTAGAGGAAACAGAAGAGAGAGATGGAGCTAGAGGAAACAGGAGAGAGAGATGGAGCTAGAGGAAACAGAAGAGAGAGATGGAGCTAGAGGAAGTAGAGGAAACTGGAGAGAGAGATGGAGCTAGAGGAAGTAGAGGAAACCGGAGAGAGAGATGGAGCTAGAGGAAGTAGAGGAAACCGGAGAGAGAGATGGAGCTAGAGGAAACAGAAGAGAGAGATGGAGCTAGAGGAAGTAGAGGAAACAGAAGAGAGATGGAGCTAGAGGAAGTAGAGGAAACAGAAGAGAGAGTTGGAGCTAGATGAAACAGAAGAGAGAGATGGAGCTAGAGGAAGTAGAGGAAACAGAAGAGAGAGATGGAGCTAGAGGAAACAGGAGAGAGAGAATGGAGCTAGAGGAAGTAGAGGAAACAGAAGAGAGAGATGGAGCTAGAGGAAACAGGAGAGAGAGATGGAGCTAGAGGAAGTAGAGGAAACAGAAGAGAGAGATGGAGCTAGAGGAAACAGAAGAGAGAGATGGAGCTAGAGGAAGTAGAGGAAACAGAAGAGAGATGGAGCTAGAGGAAGTAGAGGAAACAGGAGAGAGAGATGGAGCTAGAGGAAGTAGAGAAACAGAAGAGAGAGATGGAGCTAGAGGAAGTAGAGGAAACCGGAGAGAGAGATGGAGCTAGAGGAAACAGGAGAGAGAGATGGAGCTAGAGGAAGTAGAGGAAACAGAAGAGAGAGATGGAGCTAGAGGAAACAGAAGAGAGAGATGGAGCTAGAGGAAGTAGAGGAAACTGGAGAGAGAGATGGAGCTAGAGGAAGTAGAGGAAACCGGAGAGAGAGATGGAGCTAGAGGAAGTAGAGGAAACCGGAGAGAGAGATGGAGCTAGAGGAAGTAGAGGAAACCGGAGAGAGAGATGGAGCTAGAGGAAGTAGAGGAAACAGGAGAGAGAGATGGAGCTAGAGGAAGTAGGCAAAACAGCACCACTATTATTGTTTTGTTGACCAAGCGGAGGTGAGGAGCGTTGATATTTTTCTGTTTTATCCCGCATGCAATGATGTCAGAGGAAAAAAAAAAAAAAGCGCTAGATTCTGAGGATCTCTGGAGAGACCTGAAAATTGCTTTGCAGCGACGCTCCCCTTCCAACCTGACAGAGCTTGAGAGGTTCTGCAGAGAAGAATGGGATAAACTCCCCAAATACAGGTGTGCCAAGCTTGTAGCGTCATACCCCAAGAAGGCTCGAGGCTGTAATCGCTGCCAAAGGGTCTGAATACTTATGTAAATGTCATATTTCAGTTTAATATTTGTAATAAATTAGCAAAAACAAAAAAAAAGGATTCTAGCTTTAATGTAATATACAGTGGGGAGAACAAGTATTTGATACACTGCCGATTTTGCAGGTTTTCCTACTTACAAAGCATGTAGAGGAGAGGTTGGAGTCTGTTTGATTGAGTGTGTGGACAGGTGTCTTTTATACAGGTAACGAGTTCAAACAGGTGCAGTTAATACAGGTAATGAGTGGAGAACAGGAGGGCTTCTTAAAGAAAAACTAACAGGTCTGTGAGAGCCGGAGTTCTTACTGGTTGGTAGGTGATCAAATACTTATGTCATGCAATAAAATGCACATTAATTACTTAAAAATCATACAATGTGATTTTCTGGATTTTTGTTTTAGATTCCGTCTCTCACAGTTGAAGTGTACCTATGATAAAAAAATTACAGACCTCTACATGCTTTGTAAGTAGGAAAACCTGCAAAATCAGCAGTGTATCAAATACTTGTTCTCCCCACAGTATAAACAGCCTACTCAGATTCAGAGGAAAATCACACCACTTAGATACATAGAAACCAACTATTCTGGGATACATTAAACCACTTCTGTTAAAGCTGAAATGACGCAAGCTGAACATACACCTGGTGGTGCCTGTACATGAGCGTGTGTAACTGGATGTGTGTGTGTTACCTGGGACCTTGTCAACGGAGGCGAACACAGATCTCTGTGAGGTGGGGTCGTTCGGCGCTCGACGTGATTGGTCGTAGAAGCGGAAAGGGAGTTGACCGCCGGCGGCAGTGTTTCCTGTCTGGCCGAACCCCAGGACCTCTGACGAATTGGGCTGGACAGGCAGGTCTAGTAATGCTGGGAACACACAGAGATGTTAGAGTGGGAGGTGTCTCCTCTCTGTGTGATAGTCTCTCTCTCTCTCTCTCTCTCTCTCTCTCTCTCTCTCTCTCTCTCTCTCTCTCTCTCTCTCTCTCTCTCTCTCTCTCTCTCTCTCTCTCTCTCTCTCTCTCTCTCTCTCTCTCTCTCTCTCTCTCTCTCTCTCTCTCTCTCTCTCTCTCTCTCTCTCTCTCTCTCTCTCTCTCTCTCTCTCTCTCTCTCTCTCTCTCTCTCTCTCTCTCTCTCTCTCTCTCTCTCTCTCTCTCTCTCTCTCTCTCTCTCTCTCTCTCTCTCTCTCTCTCTCTCTCTCTCTCTCTCTCTCCCCCTGTCTCTCTCTCTCCGTCTCCCTCTCTCTCCCGTCTCTCTCCCACTCCCTCCCCTCTCTCCCTCTCTCCCTCCCTCCCTCCCTCCCTCCCTCCCTCTCTCCAGCTGTCTCTCTCTCTCCCCGTCTCCCTCTCTCTCTCCGTGTCTCCTCTCTCTCTCTCTCCCCGTCTCTCTCTCTCTCAGCCTCTCCCTCTACCTGTCTCTCTCTCTCCCCTCTCTCTCTCTCTCCCTGTCTCTCTCTCTCCCTGTCTCTCTCTCTCTGTCTCTCCCCGTCTCTCTCTCCCCGTCTCTCTCTCTCCCCGTCTCTCTCTCCCCGTCTCTCTCTCTCCCCCGTCTCTCTCTCTCCTCGTCTCTCTCTCCCCCATCTCTCTCTCTCCCCCGTCTCTCTCTCTCCCCCGTCTCTCTCTCTCCCCGTCTCTCTCTCTCCCCGTCTCTCTCTCCCCCCGTCTCTCTCTCTCCCCGTCTCTCTCCCTCCTCTCTGTCCCCGTCTCTCTCTCTCCCTCTCTCTCTCCCCCGTCGCTCTCTCTCCCTGTCTCTCCCCCGTCTCTCTCTCTCCCCCCGTCTCTCTCTCTCTCCCCGTCTGTCTCTCTCCCAGTCTCTCTCTCTCCCCCCGTCTCTCTCTCTCTCTCTACCTGCTATCCTCTGTGTCTTCATGCGTCTGGCCTGTATCCTTCCCTTGGCCAGGCGTTGCTTAGCGATTATGCAGCGGATGTGGTCGGCGAATATGAAGTTAGCCTGCAGGATGGGGAGGGGCTTGGCGTGGGGGTTGGACGAGGGCTTGTGGATGATGATATTCAACGCTCTGCTGTCATCCTCTACACCAGACACCTGCATGTCCTGTGGGGGGAGAGAGAGAGAGAGAAACGCTGTTACGGTCTGGTAATGCCAGGCGTTACGGTCTGGTAATGCCAGGCGTTACGGTCTGCTAAAGCCAGGCGTTACGGTCTGGTAACGCCAGGCGTACGGTCTGTGAACGCCAGGCGTTACGGTCTGGTAACGCCAGGCGTTACGGTCTGGTAACGCCAGGCGTTACGGTCTGGTAACGCCAGGCGTTACGGTCTGGTAACGCCAGGCGTTACGGTCTGGTAACGCCAGGCGTTACGGTCTGGTAACGCCAGGCGTTACGGTCTGTCTGGTAACGCCAGGCGTTACGGTCTGGTAATGCCAGGTGTCACGGTCTGGTAATGCCAGGTTTTACGGTCTGGTAATGCCAGGTGTTACGGTCTGGTAACGCCAGGCGTTACGGTCTGTGCGCCAGGCGTTACGGTCTGGTAACGCCAGGCGTTACGGTCTGGTAACGCCAGGCGTTACGGTCTGGTAATGCCAGGTGTTACGGTCTGGTAACGCCAGGCGTTACGGTCTTATGTCTGTAATGTCCTGTTTGTTTTGAAGACTAGCTGTTGTCATGACGTCAGCCTGTGTGGAGGGGAGAGGTTAGACTCTTTTGACATGTAATAATCAGGGAGATACTACAGGAAAAACTTAAAAAGGCTAACTGGATCACAGTTGGTCCATAAAAGGCATTTAACATGAACACAGAGCTTCCCCCCTCCTCCCCTCCCCCTCCTCCCTCCCTCCCTCCCTCCCCCCTCCCTCCCCCCCCTCCCCCCTCCCCTCCCCCCTCCCTCCCCCCTCCTCCCTCCCCCTGTCTTACCTGTAGCAGGCCAGCGAACTTGACCACTCCCCAGCCCAGCCGTTTGGTTTCTGGTTCCACCAGGCTCATCTGGTACACGTCCACCGCCAGGAACCTTTGGGCCTGACCGCCCTCCTTACTCACCACCAAACAGGCGATCAGATCGCTGTTATCTACAGGGCGAGACCACAACCACAACCATAACACAACCACAACACAACTAACACCTGTTGCGCACAATGTTCTTACTGTGATATGTGGGTTGTTCCACCCAGCCATCTTTATGATGAATGCACTGGGCTGGAAGTGGCTCTGGATACCAACGTCTGCTAAATGACTAAAAACGTAAAAAAATAAATAAATGTAACAACCCGTTCTTCCTCACCACAACACAGGTTATCAGGTCACTGTTATCTAACAGAACACAACCATGGACACTAACCCGCAAACGTAACCATAAAACAACCAGGTATCTTTTAAATGAGGAGTGTGGGACCACCGTGTCAAGACAGTAGATGAGAGGAAATATGTGGAGGTCAACATTCCATCTTTTTAATATGAGATGTCATGTAAAATGAGTAAAGCCATGATTTCATCGTCAGCGATAAGTGAGGAATTAACGGTCCCAGAATAACCTTTAGTCTACAGAGCCCTGTCATGATTGTGGTTGGAATTCCCCCGGTTTAAACTTAGCTGCAGTGGTAGGAACAAAATCTGCTTTGTCTTCCTCTTCAATGAAACAATGACATCAACGTTACTATCAGATAGACTTAATCATCAACCTCTGTCATACGTCACCATAAGCTCTCTATTAGATAGAGACTTAAACAACCAGTCCCTCCCCAGCTCTCTATTAGATAGACTTAATCAACCAGTCCCTCCCCAGCTCTCTATTAGATAGAGACTTAATCAACCAGTCCCTCCCCAGGTCTCTATTAGATAGAGACTTAATCAACCGATCCCTCCCCAGGTCTCTATTAGATAGAGACTTAATCAACCGTCCCTCCCCAGGTCTCTATTAGATAGAGACTTAATCAACCAGTCCCTCCCCAGGTCTCTATTAGATAGAGACTTAATCAACCGTCCCTCCCCAGGTCTCTATTAGATAGAGACTTAATCAACCAGTCCCTCCCCAGGTCTCTATTAGATAGAGACTTAATCAACCGTCCCTCCCCAGCTCTCTATTAGATAGAGACTTAATCAACCGTCCCTCCCCAGGTCTCTATTAGATAGAGACTTAATCAACCAGTCCCTCCCCAGCTCTCTATTAGATAGAGACTTAATCAACCAGTCCCTCCCCAGGTCTCTATTAGATAGAGACTTAAAAAACCAGTCCCTCCCCAGGTCTCTATTAGATAGAGACTTAATCAACCAGTCCCTCCCCAGCTCTCTATTAGATAGAGACTTAATCAACCCGTCCCTCCCCAGCTCTCTATTAGATAGAGACTTAATCAACCGTCCCTCCCCCAGGTCTCTATTAGATAGAGACTTAATCAACCAGTCCCTCCCCCAGGTCTCTATTAGATAGAGACTTAATCAACCAGTCCCTCCCCTAGGTCTCTATTAGATAGAGACTTCATCAACCCGTCCCTCCCCTAGGTCTCTATTAGGTAGAGACTTCATCAACCCGTCCCTCCCCAGGTCTCTATTAGATAGAGACTTAATCAACCAGTCCCTCCCCAGGTCTCTATTAGATAGAGACTTAATCAACCGTCCCTCCCCAGGTCTCTATTAGATAGAGACTTAATCAACCGATCCCTCCCCAGCTCTCTATTAGATAGAGACTTAATCAACCAGTCCCTCCCCAGCTCTCTATTAGATAGAGACTTAATCAACCGTCCCCTCCCCAGGTCTCTATTAGATAGAGACTTAATCAACCGTCCCTCCCCAGCTCTCTATTAGATAGAGACTTAATCAACCGTCCCTCCCCAGCTCTCTATTAGATAGAGACTTAATCAACCAGTCCCTCCCCAGCTCTCTATTAGATAGAGACTTAATCAACCGTCCCTCCCCAGCTCTCTATTAGATAGAGACTTAATCAACCGTCCCTCCCCAGCTCTCTATTAGATAGAGACTTAATCAACCGTCCCTCCCCAGGTCTCTATTAGATAGACTTAATCAACCGTCCCTCCCCAGGTCTCTATTAGATAGAGACTTAATCAACCAGTCCCTCCCCAGCTCTCTATTAGATAGAGACTTAATCAACCAGTCCCTCCCCAGCTCTCTATTAGATAGAGACTTAATCAACCGTCCCTCCCCAGGTCTCTATTAGATAGAGACTTAATCAACCGTCCCTCCCCAGGTCTGTCTCTGCATCAGAAGGGAAGTGATCAGTGTTTCATTCCGTTTTACCCCTCTCTGAGAGGAAGAACCTTGGTACAGATTGATCTGCTCGATAAGTGTATCAGATTGGGTCAGAGATGAGAGTTGAGTCAGAGGTTTCCCACTGAGGGCCTGAACCCCCCCTCTGTCTGTTCCAACCTTATAACTGGAACCAACACACAAACACACAGTCTTACTTAGGTCTAGAACATGGTCAGTCTTGATGAGGTCTTCAGAGTGTAACACACAAACACAAAGTCTTACTTAGGTCTAGAATATTGTCAGTCTTGATGAGGTCTTCAGAGTGTAACACACAGTCTTACTTCGGTCTAGAACATGGTCAGTCTTGATGAGGTCTTCAGAGTGTAACACAGTCTTACTTAGGTCTAGAACATGGTCAGTCTTGATGAGGTCTTCAGAGTGTAACACACAAACACACAGTCTTACTTTAGGGTCTAGAACATGGTCAGTCTTGATGAGGTCTTCAGAGTGTAACACACAAACACACAGTCTTACTTAGGTCTAGAACATGGTCAGTCTTGATGAGGTCTTCAGAGTGTAACACACAGTCTTACTTAGGTCTAGAACATAGTCAGTCTTGATGAGGTCTTCAGAGTGTAACACAGTCTTACTTAGGTCTAGAACATGGTCAGTCTTGATGAGGTCTTCTAGAGTGTAACACACAGTCTTACTTAGGTCTAGAACATTGTCAGTCTTGATGAGGTCTTCAGAGTGTAACACACAGTCTTACTTGGTCTAGAACATTATCAGTATTGATGAGGTCTTCAGAGTGTAACACAGTCTTACTTAGGTCTAGAACATGGTCAGTCTTGATGAGGTCTTCAGAGTGTAACACAGTCTTACTTAGGTTTAGAACATGGTCAGTCTTGATGAGGTCTTCAGAGTGTAACACAGAGTCTTACTTAGGTCTAGAACATGGTCAGTCTTGATGAGGTCTTCAGAGTGTAACACACAGTCTTACTTCGGTCTAGAACATGGTCAGTCTTGATGAGGTCTTCAGAGTGTAACACAGTCTTACTTAGGTCTAGAACATGGTCAGTCTTGATGAGGTCTTCAGAGTGTAACACACAAACACACAGTCTTACTTAGGTCTAGAACATGGTCAGTCTTGATGAGGTCTTCAGAGTGTAACACACAAACACACAGTCTTACTTAGGTCTAGAACATGGTCAGTCTTGATGAGGTCTTCAGAGTGTAACACACAGTCTTACTTAGGTCTAGAACATAGTCAGTCTTGATGAGGTCTTCAGAGTGTAACACAGTCTTACTTAGGTCTAGAACATGGTCAGTCTTGATGAGGTCTTCAGAGTGTAACACACAGTCTTACTTAGGTCTAGAACATTGTCAGTCTTGATGAGGTCTTCAGAGTGTAACACACAGTCTTACTTGGTCTAGAACATTATCAGTATTGATGAGGTCTTCAGAGTGTAACACAGTCTTACTTAGGTCTAGAACATGGTCAGTCTTGATGAGGTCTTCAGAGTGTAACACAGTCTTACTTAGGTTTAGAACATGGTCAGTCTTGATGAGGTCTTCAGAGTGTAACACAGAGTCTTACTTAGGTCTAGAACATGGTCAGTCTTGATGAGGTCTTCAGAGTGTAACACACAAACACACAGTCTTACTTAGGGTCTAGAACATGGTCAGTCTTGATGAGGTCTTCAGAGTGTAACACACAGTCTTACTTAGGTCTAGAACATTGTCAGTCTTGATGAGGTCTTCAGAGTGTAACACACAGTCTTACTTGGTCTAGAACATTATCAGTATTGATGAGGTCTTCAGAGTGTAACACAGTCTTACTTAGGTCTAGAACATGGTCAGTCTTGATGAGGTCTTCAGAGTGTAACACAGTCTTACTTAGGTTTAGAACATGGTCAGTCTTGATGAGGTCTTCAGAGTGTAACACAGAGTCTTACTTAGGTCTAGAACATGGTCAGTCTTGATGAGGTCTTCAGAGTGTAACACACAAACACACAGTCTTACTTAGGTCTAGAACATGGTCAGTCTTGATGAGGTCTTCAGAGTGTAACACACAGTCTTACTTAGGTCTAGAACATTGTCAGTCTTGATGAGGTCTTCAGAGTGTAACACACAGTCTTACTTGGTCTAGAACATTATCAGTATTGATGAGGTCTTCAGAGTGTAACACAGTCTTACTTAGGTCTAGAACATGGTCAGTCTTGATGAGGTCTTCAGAGTGTAACACAGTCTTACTTGGTTTAGAACATGGTCAGTCTTGATGAGGTCTTCAGAGTGTAACACAGAGTCTTACTTAGGTCTAGAACATGGTCAGTCTTGATGAGGTCTTCAGAGTGTAACACACAAACACACAGTCTTACTTAGGTCTAGAACATGGTCAGTCTTGATGAGGTCTTCAGAGTGTAACACACAGTCTTACTTAGGTCTAGAACATGGTCAGTCTTGATGAGGTCTTCAGAGTGTAACACACAGTCTTACTTAGGTCTAGAACATGGTCAGTCTTGATGAGGTCTTATAATATATAATATAATATGCCATTTAGCAGACGCTTTTATCCAAAGCGACTTACAGTCATGCGTGCATACATTTTTTGTGTATGGGTGGTCCCGGGGATCGAACCCACTACCTTGGCGTTACAAGCGCCGTGCTCTACCAGCTGAGCTACAGAGGACCACATGGTCAGTCTAGATGAGGTCTTCAGAGTGTAACACACAGTCTTACTTAGGTCTAGAACATGGTCAGTCTTGATGAGGTCTTCAGAGTGTAACACACAAACACAGTCTTATTTAGGTCTAGAACATGGTCAGTCTTGATGAGGTCTTCAGAGTGTAACACAGTCTTACTTAGGTTTAGAACATGGTCAGTCTTGATGAGGTCTTCAGAGTGTAACACAGAGTCTTACTTAGGTCTAGAACATGGTCAGTCTTGATGAGGTCTTCAGAGTGTAACACACAGTCTTACTTAGGTCTAGAACATGGTCAATCTTGATGAGGTCTTCAGAGTGTAACACAGTCTTACTTAGGTCTAGAACATGGTCAATCTTGATGAGGTCGTCAGAGTGTAACACACAGTCTTACTTAGGTCTAGAACATGGTCAGTCTTGATGAGGTCTTCAGAGTGTAACACACAGTCTTACTTAGGTCTAGAACATGGTCAGTCTTGATGAGGTCTTCAGAGTGTAACACACAAACACACAGTCTTACTTAGGTCTAGAACATGGTCAGTCTTGATGAGGTCTTCAGAGTGTAACACAGTCTAACTTAGGTTTAGAACATGGTCAGTCTTGATGAGGTCTTCAGAGTGTAACACAGTCTTACTTAGGTTTAGAACATGGTCAGTCTTGATGAGGTCTTCAGAGTGTAACACACAGTCTTACTTAGGTCTAGAACATGTTCAGTCTTGAGGAGGTCTTCAGAGTGTAACACACAGTCTTACTTAGGTCTAGAACATGGTCAGTCTTGATGAGGTCTTCAGAGCGTAACACACAAACACACAGTCTTACTTAGGTCTAGAACATAGTCAGTCTTGATGAGGTCTTCAGAGTGTAACACACAAACACACAGTCTTACTTAGGTCTAGAACATGGTCAGTCTTGATGAGGTCTTCAGAGTGTAACACACAGTCTTACTTAGGTCTAGAACATGGTCAGTCTTGATGAGGTCTTCAGAGTGTAACACACAGTCTTACTTAGGTCTAGAACATGGTCAGTCTTGATGAGGTCTTCAGAGCGTAACACACAAACAAACAATCTTACTTAGGTCTAGAACATCGTCAGTCTTGATGAGGTCTTCAGAGTGTAACACACAGTCTTACTTAGGTCTAGAACATGGTCAGTCTTGATGAGGTCTTCAGAGTGTAACACACAGTCTTACTTAGGTCTAGAACATGGTCAGTCTTGATGAGGTCTTCAGAGTGTAACACACAAACACACAGTCTTACTTAGGTGTAGAACATGGTCAGTCTTGATGAGGTCTTCAGAGTGTAACACACAGTCTTACTTAGGTCTAGAACATGGTCAGTCTTGATGAGGTCTTCAGAGTGTAACACACAAACACACAGTCTTACTTAGGTCTAGAACATGTTCAGTCTTGATGAGGTCTTCAGAGTGTAACACACAGTCTTACTTAGGTCTAGAACATGGTCAGTCTTGATGAGGTCTTCAGGGTGTAACGCACAAAAACACAGTCTTACTTGGGTCTAGAACATGGTCAGTCTTGATGAGGCCTTCAGAGTGTAACACATAAACACAGTCTTATTTAGGTCTAGAACATGGTCAGTCTTGATGAGGTCTTCAGAGTGTAACACACAGTCTTACTTAGGTCTAGAACATATTCAGTCTTGAGGAGGTCTTCAGAGTGTAACACACAGTCTTACTTAGGTCTAGAACATGGTCAGTCTTGATGAGGTCTTCAGAGCGTAACACACAAACAAACAATCTTACTTAGGTCTAGAACATCGTCAGTCTTGATGAGGTCTTCAGAGTGTAACACACAGTCTTACTTAGGTCTAGAACATGGTCAGTCTAGATGAGGTCTTCAGAGTGTAACACACAAACACACAGTCTTACTTAGGTCTAGAACATGGTCAGTCTTGATGAGGTCTTCAGAGTGTAACACACAGTCTTACTTAGGTCTAGAACATGGTCAGTCTTGATGAGGTCTTCAGAGTGTAACACACAGTCTTACTTAGGTCTAGAACATGGTCAGTCTTGATGAGGTCTTCAGAGTGTAACACACAAACACACAGTCTTACTTAGGTGTAGAACATGGTCAGTCTTGATGAGGTCTTCAGAGTGTAACACACAAACACACAGTCTTACTTAGGTCTAGAACATGGTCAGTCTTGATGAGGTCTTCAGAGCGTAACACACAAACAAACAATCTTACTTAGGTCTAGAACATCGTCAGTCTTGATGAGGTCTTCAGAGTGTAACACACAGTCTTACTTAGGTCTAGAACATGGTCAGTCTAGATGAGGTCTTCAGAGTGTAACACACAAACACACAGTCTTACTTAGGTCTAGAA
Organism: Coregonus clupeaformis; assembly: GCF_020615455.1. NCBI lineage: Eukaryota > Metazoa > Chordata > Actinopteri > Salmoniformes > Salmonidae > Coregonus > Coregonus clupeaformis. Next base: position 30,072 of record NW_025536008.1, on the reverse strand, counting down.
CATGGTCAGTCTTGATGAGGTCTTCAGAGTGTAACACACAGTCTTACTTAGGTCTAGAACATGGTCAGTCTTGATGAGGTCTTCAGAGTGTAACACACAGTCTTACTTAGGTCTAGAACATGGTCAGTCTTGATGAGGTCTTCAGAGTGTAACACACAAACACACAGTCTTACTTAGGTGTAGAACATGGTCAGTCTTGATGAGGTCTTCAGAGTGTAACACACAAACACACAGTCTTACTTCAGGTCTAGAACATGGTCAGTCTTGATGAGGTCTTCAGAGTGTAACACACAAACACACAGTCTTACTTAGGTCTAGAACATGGTCAGTCTTGATGAGGTCTTCAGAGTGTAACACACAAACACACAGTCTTACTTAGGTCTAGAACATGGTCAGTCTTGATGAGGTCTTCAGAGTGTAACAAACACACAGTCTTACTTAGGTCTAGAACATGGTCAGTCTTGATGAGGTCTTCAGAGTGTAACACACAGTCTTACTTAGGTCTAGAACATGGTCAGTCTTGATGAGGTCTTCAGAGTGTAACACACAGTCTTACTTAGGTCTAGAACATGGTCAGTCTTGATGAGGTCTTCAGAGCGTAACACACAAACACACAATCTTACTTAGGTCTAGAACATCGTCAGTCTTGATGAGGTCTTCAGAGCGTGTGAGAGGAAGCTGTGTCTCTGGTTCTCCCTGCAGCTGAAGAGATAATGATCTCAACATGAAGAACACACGGATGGCCTGTAGAAGAGAACACAGGTCACTAACGTATTCAACACAGAGTGGCTGGGTCAGTGTGTGTCAGTGTGTGTTTGTCTCAGTGTGTGTGTGTGTGTGTGTGTGTCTCAGTGTGTGTGTGTGTGTCTCAGTGTGTGTTTGTCTCAGTGTGTGTGTGTCTCATTGTGTATTTGTCTCAGTGTGTGTGTTTGTCTCAGTGTGTGTGTGTGTCTCAGTGTGTGTGTGTGTCTCAGTGTGTGTGTGTGTGTTTGTCTCAGTGTGTGTGTGTGTGTGTGTGTGTCTCAGTGTGTGTGTGTGTGTGTGTCTCAGTGTTTGTTTGTCTCAGTGTGTGTTTGTCTCAGTGTTTGTTTGTCTCAGTGTGTGTTTGTCTCAGTGTGTGTTTGTCTCAGTGTGTGTTTGTCTCAGTGTGTGTGTGTCTCAGTGTGTGTGTGTCTCAGTGTGTGTGTGTCTCAGTGTGTGTGTGTCTCAGTGTGTGTGTGTCTCAGTGTGTGTGTCTCAGTGTGTGTCTCAGTGTGTGTCTCAGTGTGTGTGTCTCAGTGTGTGTGTGTGTGTGTCTCAGTGTGTGTGTGTGTGTGTGTGTGTCTCAGTGTGTGTGTGTGTGTGTGTGTGTGTGTGTCTCAGTGTGTGTGTGTGTGTCTCAGTGTGTGTGTGTGTGTGTGTGCGTGTCAGTGTGTGTGTGTGTGTGTGTGCGTGTCAGTGTGTGTGTGTGTGTGTGTGTGTCTCAGTGTGTGTGTGTGTGTGTGTGTGTGTGTGTGTGCTCAGTGTGTGTGTGTGTGTGTGTCTCAGTGTGTGTGTGTGTGTGTGTCTCAGTGTGTGTGTGTGTGTGTCTCAGTGTGTGTGTGTGTGTGTGTGTGTGTGTGTGTGTGTGTGTGTGTGTGTGTGTGTGTGTGTGTCTCAGTGTGTGTGTGTGTGTGTGTGTGTGTGTGTGTGTGTGTGTGTGTGTGTGTGTACCCGTCTGGTCTTCTCTACTCCTCCACAGGGCAGTCTCTTAACGAAGTCTATCCCAGTCAGAGGAGTCCCAGTAGGAGGAAGCAACACGGATGCATCCATCATCAGATACTCCACGTTCAGGGGCTTACTCTGGAGAGAGACGACACAAACTCTATAATACTCTACTGGAATCCACAAATCATATTACATCATAAAGGACTCAAACATTTCAAAAGGTATGGATGGGTGCATGGACACTTAAGGACACAAAAAGCACCTTCTCCATACAGCGAGACTGACCATAACAGCTGAAACAGAGCAGTACCTTCTCCATACAGCGAGACTGACCATAACAGCTGAAACAGAGCAGTACCTTCTCCATACAGCGAGACTGACCATAACAGCTGAAACAGAGCAGTACCTTCTCCTCCATACAGCTAGACTGACCATAACAGCTGAAACAGAGCAGTACCTTCTCCTCCATACAGCTAGACTGACCATAACAGCTGAAACAGAGCAGAACCTTCTCCTCCATACAGCTAGACTGGACCATAACAGCTGAAACAGAGCAGTACCTTCTCCTCCATACAGCTAGACTGACCATAACAGCTGAAACAGAGCAGTACCTTCTCCTCCATACAGCTAGACTGACCATAACAGCTGAAACAGAGCAGTACCTTCTCCTCCATACAGCTAGACTGCACCATAACAGCTGAAACAGAGCAGTACCTTCTCCATACAGCGAGACTGACCATAACAGCTGAAACAGAGCAGTACCTTCTCCATAAAGCAGGACTGACCATAACAGCTGAAACAGAGCAGCACCTTCTCCTCCATACAGCTAGACTGACCATAACAGCTGAAACAGAGCAGTACCTTCTCCTCCATACAGCGAGACTGACCATAACAGCTGAAACAGAGCAGTACCTTCTCCATACAGCTAGACTGACCATAACAGCTGAAACAGAGCAGTACCTTCTCCTCCATACAGCTAGACTGACCATAACAGCTGAAACAGAACAGTACCTTCTCCTCCATACAGCTAGACTGACCATAACAGCTGAAACAGAGCAGTACCTTCTCCTCCATACAGCTAGACTGACCATAACAGCTGAAACAGAGCAGTACCTTCTCCATACAGCGAGACTGACCATAACAGCTGAAACAGAGCAGTACCTTCTCCATAAAGCAGGACTGACCATAACAGCTGAAACAGAGCAGTACCTTCTCCTCCATACAGCTAGACTGACCATAACAGCTGAAACAGAGCAGTACCTTCTCCTCCATACAGCTAGACTGACCATAACAGCTGAAACAGAGCAGTACCTTCTCCATACAGCTAGACTGACCATAACAGCTGAAACAGAGCAGTACCTTCTCCTCCATACAGCTAGACTGACCATAACAGCTGAAACAGAGCAGAACCTTCTCCTCCATACAGCTAGACTGACCATAACAGCTGAAACAGAGCAGTACCTTCTCCTCCATACAGCTAGACTGACCATAACAGCTGAAACAGAGCAGTACCTTCTCCTCCATACAGCTAGACTGACCATAACAGCTGAAACAGAGCAGTACCTTCTCCTCCATACAGCTAGACTGACCATAACAGCTGAAACAGAGCAGTACCTTCTCCATACAGCGAGACTGACCATAACAGCTGAAACAGAGCAGTACCTTCTCCATAAAGCAGGACTGACCATAACAGCTGAAACAGAGCAGCACCTTCTCCTCCATACAGCTAGACTGACCATAACAGCTGAAACAGAGCAGTACCTTCTCCTCCATACAGCGAGACTGACCATAACAGCTGAAACAGAGCAGTACCTTCTCCATACAGCTAGACTGACCATAACAGCTGAAACAGAGCAGTACCTTCTCCTCCATACAGCTAGACTGACCATAACAGCTGAAACAGAACAGTACCTTCTCCTCCATACAGCTAGACTGACCATAACAGCTGAAACAGAGCAGTACCTTCTCCTCCATACAGCTAGACTGACCATAACAGCTGAAACAGAGCAGTACCTTCTCCATACAGCGAGACTGACCATAACAGCTGAAACAGAGCAGTACCTTCTCCATAAAGCAGGACTGACCATAACAGCTGAAACAGAGCAGTACCTTCTCCTCCATACAGCTAGACTGACCATAACAGCTGAAACAGAGCAGTACCTTCTCCTCCATACAGCTAGACTGACCATAACAGCTGAAACAGAGCAGTACCTTCTCCATACAGCTAGACTGACCATAACAGCTGAAACAGAGCAGTACCTTCTCCTCCATACAGCTAGACTGACCATAACAGCTGAAACAGAGCAGTACCTTCTCCATACAGCTAGACTGACCATAACAGCTGAAACAGAGCAGTACCTTCTCCTCCATACAGCTAGACTGACCATAACAGCTGAAACAGAGCAGTACCTTCTCCTCCATACAGCTAGACTGACCATAACAGCTGAAACAGAGCAGTACCTTCTCCATACAGCTAGACTGACCATAACAGCTGAAACAGAGCAGTACCTTCTCCTCCATACAGCTAGACTGACCATAACAGCTGAAACAGAGCAGTACCTTCTCCCCCATACAGCTAGACTGACCATAACAGCTGAAACAGAGCAGTACCTTCTCCTCCATACAGCTAGACTGACCATAACAGCTGAAACAGAGCAGTACCTTCTCCATACAGCTAGACTGACCATAACAGCTGAAACAGAGCAGTACCTTCTCCATACAGCTAGACTGACCATAACAGCTGAAACAGAGCAGTACCTTCTCCTCCATACAGCTAGACTGACCATAACAGCTGAAACAGAGCAGTACCTTCTCCTCCATACAGCTAGACTGACCATAACAGCTGAAACAGAGCAGTACCTTCTCCTCCATACAGCTAGACTGACCATAACAGCTGAAACAGAGCAGTACCTTCTCCATACAGCTAGACTGACCATAACAGCTGAAACAGAGCAGTACCTTCTCCTCCATACAGCTAGACTGACCATAACAGCTGAAACAGAGCAGTACCTTCTCCTCCATACAGCTAGACTGACCATAACAGCTGAAACAGAGCAGTACCTTCTCCATACAGCTAGACTGACCATAACAGCTGAAACAGAGCAGTACCTTCTCATCCATACAGCTAGACTGACCATAAGAGCTGAAACAGAGCAGTACCTTCTCCTCCATACAGCTAGACTGACCATAACAGCTGAAACAGAGCAGTACCTTCTCCTCCATACAGCTAGACTGACCATAACAGCTGAAACAGAGCAGTACCTTCTCCTCCATACAGCTAGACTGACCATAACAGCTGAAACAGAGCAGTACCTTCTCCATACAGCTAGACTGACCATAACAGCTGAAACAGAGCAGTACCTTCTCCATACAGCTAGACTGACCATAACAGCTGAAACAGAGCAGTACCTTCTCCTCCATACAGCTAGACTGACCATAACAGCTGAAACAGAGCAGTACCTTCTCCATACAGCTAGACTGACCATAACAGCTGAAACAGAGCAGTACCTTCTCCTCCATACAGCTAGACTGACCATAACAGCTGAAACAGAGCAGTACCTTCTCCATACAGCTAGACTGACCATAACAGCTGAAACAGAGCAGTACCTTCTCCTCCATACAGCTAGACTGACCATAACAGCTGAAACAGAGCAGTGCATTCTCCTCCATACAGCTAGACTGACCATAACAGCTGAAACAGAGCAGTACCTTCTCCATACAGCTAGACTGACCATAACAGCTGAAACAGAGCAGTACCTTCTCCTCCATACAGCTAGACTGGCCATAACAGCTGAAACAGAGCAGTACCTTCTCCATACAGCGAGACTGACCATAACAGCTGAAACAGAGCAGTACCTTCTCCTCCATACAGCTAGACTGACCATAACAGCTGAAACAGAGCAGTACCTTCTCCCATACAGCTAGACCGACCATAACAGCTGAAACAGAGCAGTACCTTCTCCTCCATACAGCTAGACTGACCATAACAGCTGAAACAGAGCAGTACCTTCTCCTCCATACAGCTAGACTGACCATAACAGCTGAAACAGAGCAGTACCTTCTCCTCCATACAGCTAGACTGACCATAACAGCTGAAACAGAGCAGTACCTTCTCCTCCATACAGCTAGACTGACCATAACAGCTGAAACAGAGCAATACCTTCTCCTCCATACAGCTAGACTGGACCATAACAGCTGAAACAGAGCAGTACCTTCTCCCCATACAGCTAGACTGACCATAACAGCTGAAACAGAGCAGTACCTTCTCCATACAGCTAGACTGACCATAACAGCTGAAACAGAGCAGTACCTTCTCCTCCATACAGCTAGACTGACCATAACAGCTGAAACAGAGCAGTACCTTCTTCTCCATACAGCTAGACTGACCATAACAGCTGAAACAGAGCAGTACCTTCTCCATACAGCTAGACTGACCATAAAAGCTGAAACAGAGCAGTACCTTCTCCTCCATACAGCTAGACTGACCATAACAGCTGAAACAGAGCAGTACCTTCTCCTCCATACAGCTAGACTGACCATAACAGCTGAAACAGAGCAGTACCTTCTTCTCCATACAGCTAGACTGACCATAACAGCTGAAACAGAGCAGTACCTTCTCCTCCATACAGCGAGACTGACCATAACAGCTGAAACAGAGCAGTACCTTCTCCATACAGCTAGACTGACCATAACAGCTGAAACAGAGCAGTACCTTCTCCTCCATACAGCTAGACTGACCATAACAGCTGAAACAGAGCAGTACCTTCTCCTCCATACAGCTAGACTGGACCATAACAGCTGAAACAGAGCAGTACCTTCTCCTCCATACAGCTAGACTGACCATAACAGCTGAAACAGAGCAGTACCTTCCTCCTACAGCGAGACTGACCATAACAGCTGAAACAGAGCAGTACCTTCTCCATAAAGCAGGACTGACCATAACAGCTGAAACAGAGCAGTACCTTCTCCTCCATCCACAGCTAGACTGACCATAACAGCTGAAACAGAGCAGTACCTTCTCCTCCATACAGCTAGACTGACCATAACAGCTGAAACAGAGCAGTACCTTCTCCATACAGCTAGACTGACCATAACAGCTGAAACAGAGCAGTACCTTCTCCTCCATACAGCTAGACTGACCATAACAGCTGAAACAGAGCAGTACCTTCTCCCCCATACAGCTAGACTGACCATAACAGCTGAAACAGAGCAGTACCTTCTCCTCCATACAGCTAGACTGACCATAACAGCTGAAACAGAGCAGTACCTTCTCCATACAGCTAGACTGACCATAACAGCTGAAACAGAGCAGTACCTTCTCCATACAGCTAGACTGACCATAACAGCTGAAACAGAGCAGTACCTTCTCCTCCATACAGCTAGACTGACCATAACAGCTGAAACAGAGCAGTACCTTCTCCTCCATACAGCTAGACTGACCATAACAGCTGAAACAGAGCAGTACCTTCTCCTCCATACAGCTAGACTGACCATAACAGCTGAAACAGAGCAGTACCTTCTCCATACAGCTAGACTGACCATAACAGCTGAAACAGAGCAGTACCTTCTCCTCCATACAGCTAGACTGACCATAACAGCTGAAACAGAGCAGTACCTTCTCCTCCATACAGCTAGACTGACCATAACAGCTGAAACAGAGCAGTACCTTCTCCATACAGCTAGACTGACCATAACAGCTGAAACAGAGCAGTACCTTCTCATCCATACAGCTAGACTGACCATAACAGCTGAAACAGAGCAGTACCTTCTCCTCCATACAGCTAGACTGACCATAACAGCTGAAACAGAGCAGTACCTTCTCCTCCATACAGCTAGACTGACCATAACAGCTGAAACAGAGCAGTACCTTCTCCTCCATACAGCTAGACTGGACCATAACAGCTGAAACAGAGCAGTACCTTCTCCATACAGCTAGACTGACCATAACAGCTGAAACAGAGCAGTACCTTCTCCATACAGCTAGACTGACCATAACAGCTGAAACAGAGCAGTACCTTCTCCTCCATACAGCTAGACTGACCATAACAGCTGAAACAGAGCAGTACCTTCTCCATACAGCTAGACTGACCATAACAGCTGAAACAGAGCAGTACCTTCTCCTCCATACAGCTAGACTGACCATAACAGCTGAAACAGAGCAGTACCTTCTCCATACAGCTAGACTGACCATAAAAGCTGAAACAGAGCAGTACCTTCTCCTCCATACAGCTAGACTGGACCATAACAGCTGAAACAGAGCAGTGCCTTCTCCTCCATACAGCTAGACTGACCATAACAGCTGAAACAGAGCAGTACCTTCTCCATACAGCTAGACTGACCATAACAGCTGAAACAGAGCAGTACCTTCTCCTCCATACAGCTAGACTGGGCCATAACAGCTGAAACAGAGCAGTACCTTCTCCATACAGCGAGACTGACCATAACAGCTGAAACAGAGCAGTACCTTCTCCTCCATACAGCTAGACTGACCATAACAGCTGAAACAGAGCAGTACCTTCTCCTCCATACAGCTAGACTGACCATAACAGCTGAAACAGAGCAGTACCTTCTCCTCCATACAGCTAGACTGACCATAACAGCTGAAACAGAGCAGTACCTTCTCCTCCATACAGCTAGACTGACCATAACAGCTGAAACAGAGCAGTACCTTCTCCTCCATACAGCTAGACTGACCATAACAGCTGAAACAGAGCAGAACCTTCTCCTCCATACAGCTAGACTGACCATAACAGCTGAAACAGAGCAGAACCTTCTCCTCCATACAGCTAGACTGACCATAACAGCTGAAACAGAGCAGTACCTTCTCCTCCATACAGCGAGACTGACCATAACAGCTGAAACAGAGCAGTACCTTCTCCATAAAGCAGGACTGACCATAACAGCTGAAACAGAGCAGCACCTTCTCCTCCATACAGCTAGACTGACCATAACAGCTGAAACAGAGCAGTACCTTCTCCTCCATACAGCGAGACTGACCATAACAGCTGAAACAGAGCAGTACCTTCTCCATACAGCTAGACCGGACCATAACAGCTGAAACAGAGCAGTACCTTCTCCTCCATACAGCTAGACTGACCATAACAGCTGAAACAGAACAGTACCTTCTCCTCCATACAGCTAGACTGACCATAACAGCTGAAACAGAGCAGTACCTTCTCCTCCATACAGCTAGACTGACCATAACAGCTGAAACAGAGCAGTACCTTCTCCATACAGCGAGACTGACCATAACAGCTGAAACAGAGCAGTACCTTCTCCATAAAGCGGACTGACCATAACAGCTGAAACAGAGCAGTACCTTCTCCTCCATACAGCTAGACTGACCATAACAGCTGAAACAGAGCAGTACCTTCTCCTCCATACAGCTAGACTGACCATAACAGCTGAAACAGAGCAGTACCTTCTCCATACAGCTAGACTGACCATAACAGCTGAAACAGAGCAGTACCTTCTCCTCCATACAGCTAGACTGACCATAACAGCTGAAACAGAGCAGTACCTTCTCCATACAGCTAGACTGGACCATAACAGCTGAAACAGAGCAGTACCTTCTCCTCCATACAGCTAGACTGACCATAACAGCTGAAACAGAGCAGTACCTTCTCCCTCCATACAGCTAGACTGACCATAACAGCTGAAACAGAGCAGTACCTTCTCCATACAGCTAGACTGACCATAACAGCTGAAACAGAGCAGTACCTTCTCCTCCATACAGCTAGACTGACCATAACAGCTGAAACAGAGCAGTACCTTCTCCCCCATACAGCTAGACTGACCATAACAGCTGAAACAGAGCAGTACCTTCTCCTCCATACAGCTAGACTGACCATAACAGCTGAAACAGAGCAGTACCTTCTCCATACAGCTAGACTGACCATAACAGCTGAAACAGAGCAGTACCTTCTCCATACAGCTAGACTGACCATAACAGCTGAAACAGAGCAGTACCTTCTCCTCCATACAGCTAGACTGACCATAACAGCTGAAACAGAGCAGTACCTTCTCCTCCATACAGCTAGACTGACCATAACAGCTGAAACAGAGCAGTACCTTCTCCTCCATACAGCTAGACTGACCATAACAGCTGAAACAGAGCAGTACCTTCTCCATACAGCTAGACTGACCATAACAGCTGAAACAGAGCAGTACCTTCTCCTCCATACAGCTAGACTGACCATAACAGCTGAAACAGAGCAGTACCTTCTCCTCCATACAGCTAGACTGACCATAACAGCTGAAACAGAGCAGTACCTTCTCCCCATACAGCTAGACTGACCATAACAGCTGAAACAGACCAGTACCTTCTCATCCATACAGCTAGACTGACCATAACAGCTGAAACAGAGCAGTACCTTCTCCTCCATACAGCTAGACTGACCATAACAGCTGAAACAGAGCAGTACCTTCTCCTCCATACAGCTAGACTGGACCATAACAGCTGAAACAGAGCAGTACCTTCTCCTCCATACAGCTAGACTGACCATAACAGCTGAAACAGAGCAGTACCTTCTCCATACAGCTAGACTGACCATAACAGCTGAAACAGAGCAGTACCTTCTCCTCCATACAGCTAGACTGACCATAACAGCTGAAACAGAGCAGTACCTTCTCCTCCATACAGCTAGACTGACCATAACAGCTGAAACAGAGCAGTACCTTCTCCATACAGCTAGACTGACCATAACAGCTGAAACAGAGCAGTACCTTCTCCTCCATACAGCTAGACTGACCATAACAGCTGAAACAGAGCAGTACCTTCTCCATACAGCTAGACTGACCATAACAGCTGAAACAGAGCAGTACCTTCTCCTCCATACAGCTAGACTGACCATAACAGCTGAAACAGAGCAGTGCCTTCTCCTCCATACAGCTAGACTGACCATAACAGCTGAAACAGAGCAGTACCTTCTCCATACAGCTAGACTGACCATAACAGCTGAAACAGAGCAGTACCTTCTCCTCCATACAGCTAGACTGGCCATAACAGCTGAAACAGAGCAGTACCTTCTCCATACAGCGAGACTGACCATAACAGCTGAAACAGAGCAGTACCTTCTCCTCCATACAGCTAGACTGACCATAACAGCTGAAACAGAGCAGTACCTTCTCCTCCATACAGCTAGACTGACCATAACAGCTGAAACAGAGCAGTACCTTCTCCTCCATACAGCTAGACTGACCATAACAGCTGAAACAGAGCAGTACCTTCTCCTCCATACAGCTAGACTGACCATAACAGCTGAAACAGAGCAGTACCTTCTCCTCCATACAGCTAGACTGACCATAACAGCTGAAACAGAGCAGTACCTTCTCCTCCATACAGCTAGACTGACCATAACAGCTGAAACAGAGCAATACCTTCTCCTCCATACAGCTAGACTGACCATAACAGCTGAAACAGAGCAGTACCTTCTCCATACAGCTAGACTGACCATAACAGCTGAAACAGAGCAGTACCTTCTCCATACAGCTAGACTGACCATAACAGCTGAAACAGAGCAGTACCTTCTCCTCCATACAGCTAGACTGACCATAACAGCTGAAACAGAGCAGTACCTTCTTCTCCATACAGCTAGACTGACCATAACAGCTGAAACAGAGCAGTACCTTCTCCATACAGCTAGACTGGACCATAAAAGCTGAAACAGAGCAGTACCTTCTCCTCCATACAGCTAGACTGACCATAACAGCTGAAACAGAGCAGTACCTTCTCCTCCATACAGCTAGACTGACCATAACAGCTGAAACAGAGCAGTACCTTCTTCTCCATACAGCTAGACTGACCATAACAGCTGAAACAGAGCAGTACCTTCTCCTCCATACAGCGAGACTGACCATAACAGCTGAAACAGAGCAGTACCTTCTCCATACAGCTAGACTGACCATAACAGCTGAAACAGAGCAGTACCTTCTCCTCCATACAGCTAGACTGACCATAACAGCTGAAACAGAGCAGTACCTTCTCCTCCATACAGCTAGACTGACCATAACAGCTGAAACAGAGCAGTACCTTCTCCTCCATACAGCTAGACTGACCATAACAGCTGAAACAGAGCAGTACCTTCTCCATACAGCGAGACTGACCATAACAGCTGAAACAGAGCAGTACCTTCTCCATACAGCAGGACTGACCATAACAGCTGAAACAGAGCAGTACCTTCTCCTCCATACAGCTAGACTGACCATAACAGCTGAAACAGAGCAGTACCTTCTCCTCCATACAGCTAGACTGACCATAACAGCTGAAACAGAGCAGTACCTTCTCCATACAGCTAGACTGACCATAACAGCTGAAACAGAGCAGTACCTTCTCCTCCATACAGCTAGACTGACCATAACAGCTGAAACAGAGCAGTACCTTCTCCCCATACAGCTAGACTGACCATAACAGCTGAAACAGAGCAGTACCTTCTCCTCCATACAGCTAGACTGACCATAACAGCTGAAACAGAGCAGTACCTTCTCCATACAGCTAGACTGACCATAACAGCTGAAACAGAGCAGTACCTTCTCCATACAGCTAGACTGACCATAACAGCTGAAACAGAGCAGTACCTTCTCCTCCATACAGCTAGACTGACCATAACAGCTGAAACAGAGCAGTACCTTCTCCTCCATACAGCTAGACTGACCATAACAGCTGAAACAGAGCAGTACCTTCTCCTCCATACAGCTAGACTGACCATAACAGCTGAAACAGAGCAGTACCTTCTCCATACAGCTAGACTGACCATAACAGCTGAAACAGAGCAGTACCTTCTCCTCCATACAGCTAGACTGACCATAACAGCTGAAACAGAGCAGTACCTTCTCCTCCATACAGCTAGACTGACCATAACAGCTGAAACAGAGCAGTACCTTCTCCATACAGCTAGACTGACCATAACAGCTGAAACAGAGCAGTACCTTCTCATCCATACAGCTAGACTGACCATAACAGCTGAAACAGAGCAGTACCTTCTCCTCCATACAGCTAGACTGACCATAACAGCTGAAACAGAGCAGTACCTTCTCCTCCATACAGCTAGACTGACCATAACAGCTGAAACAGAGCAGTACCTTCTCCATACAGCTAGACTGACCATAACAGCTGAAACAGAGCAGTACCTTCTCCATACAGCTAGACTGACCATAACAGCTGAAACAGAGCAGTACCTTCTCCTCCATACAGCTAGACTGACCATAACAGCTGAAACAGAGCAGTACCTTCTCCATACAGCTAGACTGACCATAACAGCTGAAACAGAGCAGTACCTTCTCCTCCATACAGCTAGACTGACCATAACAGCTGAAACAGAGCAGTACCTTCTCCATACAGCTAGACTGACCATAACAGCTGAAACAGAGCAGTACCTTCTCCTCCATACAGCTAGACTGACCATAACAGCTGAAACAGAGCAGTGCCTTCTCCTCCATACAGCTAGACTGACCATAACAGCTGAAACAGAGCAGTACCTTCTCCATACAGCTAGACTGACCATAACAGCTGAAACAGAGCAGTACCTTCTCCTCCATACAGCTAGACTGGCCATAACAGCTGAAACAGAGCAGTACCTTCTCCCCATACAGCGAGACTGACCATAACAGCTGAAACAGAGCAGTACCTTCTCCTCCATACAGCTAGACTGACCATAACAGCTGAAACAGAGCAGTACCTTCTCCTCCATACAGCTAGACTGACCATAACAGCTGAAACAGAGCAGTACCTTCTCCTCCATACAGCTAGACTGACCATAACAGCTGAAACAGAGCAGTACCTTCTCCTCCATACAGCTAGACTGACCATAACAGCTGAAACAGAGCAGTACCTTCTCCTCCATACAGCTAGACTGACCATAACAGCTGAAACAGAGCAGAACCTTCTCCTCCATACAGCTAGACTGACCATAACAGCTGAAACAGAGCAGAACCTTCTCCCTCCATACAGCTAGACTGACCATAACAGCTGAAACAGAGCAGTACCTTCTCCTCCATACAGCTAGACTGACCATAACAGCTGAAACAGAGCAGAACCTTCTCCTCCATACAGCTAGACTGACCATAACAGCTGAAACAGAGCAGAACCTTCTCCCTCCATACAGCTAGACTGACCATAACAGCTGAAACAGAGCAGTACCTTCTCCTCCATACAGCTAGACTGACCATAACAGCTGAAACAGAGCAGTACCTTCTCCTCCATACAGCTAGACTGACCATAACAGCTGAAACAGAGCAGTACCTTCTCCTCCATACAGCTAGACTGACCATAACAGCTGAAACAGAGCAGTACCTTCTCCATACAGCTAGACTGACCATAACAGCTGAAACAGAGCAGTACCTTCTCCTCCATACAGCTAGACTGACCATAACAGCTGAAACAGAGCAGTACCTTCTCCTCCATACAGCTAGACTGACCATAACAGCTGAAACAGAGCAGTACCTTCTCCTCCATACAGCTAGACTGACCATAACAGCTGAAACAGAGCAGTACCTTCTTCTCCATACAGCTAGACTGACCATAACAGCTGAAACAGAGCAGTACCTTCTCCATACAGCTAGACTGACCATAAAAGCTGAAACAGAGCAGTACCTTCTCCTCCATACAGCTAGACTGACCATAACAGCTGAAACAGAGCAGTACCTTCTCCATACAGCTAGACTGACCATAACAGCTGAAACAGAGCAGTACCTTCTCCATACAGCTAGACTGACCATAACAGCTGAAACAGAGCAGTACCTTCTCCATACAGCTAGACTGACCATAACAGCTGAAACAGAGCAGTACCTTCTCCTCCATACAGCTAGACTGACCATAACAGCTGAAACAGAGCAGTACCTTCTCCTCCATACAGCTAGACTGACCATAACAGCTGAAACAGAGCAGAACCTTCTCCTCCATACAGCTAGACTGACCATAACAGCTGAAACAGAGCAGAACCTTCTCCTCCATACAGCTAGACTGACCATAACAGCTGAAACAGAGCAGTACCTTCTCCTCCATACAGCTAGACTGACCATAACAGCTGAAACAGAGCAGAACCTTCTCCTCCATACAGCTAGACTGGACCATAACAGCTGAAACAGAGCAGAACCTTCTCCTCCATACAGCTAGACTGACCATAACAGCTGAAACAGAGCAGTACCTTCTCCTCCATACAGCTAGACTGACCATAACAGCTGAAACAGAGCAGTACCTTCTCCTCCATACAGCTAGACTGACCATAACAGCTGAAACAGAGCAGTACCTTCTCCTCCATACAGCTAGACTGACCATAACAGCTGAAACAGAGCAGTACCTTCTCCATACAGCTAGACTGACCATAACAGCTGAAACAGAGCAGTACCTTCTCCTCCATACAGCTAGACTGACCATAACAGCTGAAACAGAGCAGTACCTTCTCCTCCATACAGCTAGACTGACCATAACAGCTGAAACAGAGCAGTACCTTCTCCTCCATACAGCTAGACTGACCATAACAGCTGAAACAGAGCAGTACCTTCTTCTCCATACAGCTAGACTGACCATAACAGCTGAAACAGAGCAGTACCTTCTCCATACAGCTAGACTGACCATAAAAGCTGAAACAGAGCAGTACCTTCTCCTCCATACAGCTAGACTGACCATAACAGCTGAAACAGAGCAGTACCTTCTCCATACAGCTAGACTGACCATAACAGCTGAAACAGAGCAGTACCTTCTCCATACAGCTAGACTGACCATAACAGCTGAAACAGAGCAGTACCTTCTCCATACAGCTAGACTGACCATAACAGCTGAAACAGAGCAGTACCTTCTCCTCCATACAGCTAGACTGACCATAACAGCTGAAACAGAGCAGTACCTTCTCCATACAGCTAGACTGACCATAACAGCTGAAACAGAGCAGTACCTTCTCCTCCATACAGCTAGACTGACCATAACAGCTGAAACAGAGCAGTACCTTCTCCATACAGCTAGACTGACCATAACAGCTGAAACAGAGCAGTACCTTCTCCTCCATACAGCTAGACTGACCATAACAGCTGAAACAGAGCAGTACCTTCTCCATACAGCTAGACTGACCATAACAGCTGAAACAGAGCAGTACCTTCTCCTCCATACAGCAAGACTGACCATAACAGCTGAAACAGAGCAGTACCTTCTTCTCCATACAGCTAGACTGACCATAACAGCTGAAACAGAGCAGTACCTTCTCCTCCATACAGCAAGACTGACCATAACAGCTGAAACAGAGCAGTACCTTCTCCTCCATACAGCTAGACTGACCATAACAGCTGAAACAGAGCAGTACCTTTGTCATGATGAGTTTACTAGGTATCAAGTGATTACGAATGTAAGGATGTACGTGGTCCTCTGTAGCTCAGCTGGTAGAGCGCGGCGCTTGTAACGCCAAGGGTAGTGGGGTTCGATTCCCCGGGAACCACCCATACGTAAAAATGTATGCACACATGACTGTAAGTCGCTTTGGATAAAAGCGTCTGCTAAATGGCACATTATTATTATTATTATTATTATTATGTACTTCGACACTTTTGATGAGGAGTTCATGTAAATGTTTTAAAATCAAATCAAATCAAATTTTATTGGTCACATGCGCCGAATACAACAGGTGCAGACATTACAGTGAAATGCTTACTTACAAGCCCTTAACCAACAGTGCATTTATTTTTTAACAAAAAGTAAGAATAAAACACACAAAAAAGTTTGAGAAAAAAAGAGCAGAAGTAAAATGTGACAGTAGGAGGCTATATATACAGGGGTACGTGCAAGTCAATGTGCGGGGGCACCGGCTAGTTGAGGTAGTTACCATGGTTAGTTATAACAGACATTGGGACATAGCCTCTCATCTTTCTCTCTCCCCGAACAAAGGTTCACTCTCTCTTATACAGCCTGTTACAAACTTCTCCACGACCATCTGGTAATCATCGTGGGCCCCCTCCCTTTCTCTGTTGCTATTACCCTTTGCCCCCAGGTCATTATATCCTGTCCATCAATCACGCTATCCTAAACATTTATTTTTTTGTCATTTAGCAGACGCTCTTATCCAGAGCGACTTACAGGAGCAATTAGGGTTAGTTTGCCTTGCTCAAGGGGCACATCGACAGATTTTTCAACCTAGTCAGCTCGGGGGGGGGGGATTAGAACCAGCGACCTTTCGGTTACTGGGCACAACGCTCTTAACCACTAAGCCACCTGCGGGACCAAACATCATTAATCTCCTTTGACATAACGGAATGTAGACTTTCTGGCACCAAACCAATGTATATACTAACTCTTTCCTGGTCCCCCACGATACTATGACATCATTACACCATTAAAAAAAACATCATATCAACCTTCTTCTCCATACACACAATACCCCCATAATGTCAAAGTAGAATAATGTTTTCGAAAATGTTTACAAATAAAAAAAATAAAAAAAATGAAAAGCTGAAATGTCTTTGAGTCAATAAGTATTCTACCCCTTTTGTTCTGGCAAGCCTAAATACGTTCAGGAGTAAAAAATGTGCTTAACAAGTCACATAATAAGTTGCATGGTTCAGTCTTCTTTCCACCAGACACTGGGAGACGAATTCACCTTTCAGCAGGACAATAACCTAAAACACAAGGCCAAATATACACTGGAGTTGCTTTCCAAGACGGCGGTGAATGTTCCTGAGTGGCCTGGTTACAGTTTGAACTTAACTTAAATCGACTTGAAAAATCTACGGCAAGAAAAGACTTGAAAATGGTTGTCTAGCAAAGATCAACAACCAATTTGACAGAGCTTGAAGAATTTTGAAAAGAATAATGAATGTTGCACAATCCAGGTGTGTAAAGCTCTGAGAGACTAACCCAGAAAGACTCACAGCTGTAATTACTGCCAAAGGGGGATTCTAACACGTGTTGACTCAGGGGTGTGTGAATACTTATGGAAATGAGATATTTCTGTATTTCATTTTTCAAAATCATGTTTTCACTTTGTCATTATGGGTTATTGTGTGTAGATGGGTGAGAGAGAATTTTTTTTATGTTAAATCTTTTTGAATACAGGCTGTAAACACAACAAAATGCGGAATAAGTCAAGGGGTCTGAATACTTCCTGAAGGCGCTGTACGTGGCCGATGACTGTCAGACATCAATGCCACCGACTTGCACTTTTATCCAAGGCTGTCCAAGAGCGATACGAGAGGCTGGTTTTTTAATAAGAAGCCTGCTTCATGTAGCAGTTGAATGGGGCGGCAGGTAGCTTAGTGGTTAAGAGCGTTGTGCCCAGTAACCGAAAGGTCGCTGGTTCTAATCCCCCCGAGCCGACTAGGTTGAAAAAAATCTGTCGATGTGCCCTTGAGCAAGGCACTTAACCCTAATTGCTCCTGTTAAGTCGCTCTGGATTAGAGTGTCTGCTAAATGACTAACATGTAAATGTAAATGTAATGAGCACCTCCCTCCACAACATCTGGCTTATACAAGAACGCACACACACACACACACACACACACACACAGATTATTCACAGAACTATAACGCAGGAAAGTCATAACAACACAAAGAGATCGTGTGTGTGTGTGTGTGTGTGCGTGTGTGTGTGCGTGTGTGTGTGTGTGTGAGAGAGAGAGAGAGACAGGTGGACTAACCGTCATGCTCCTGTACTCGTCTTCAAACATGTCCAGGAAGATCTCCTCCCCCTGAGAGGAAGAGAGACACGAAGAGAGAGATCAAGGAAGAGAGAGAGAGAGAGAGAGAGACAAAGAGATACAAAATGAGTTAAATTGAGTTGAAACTAAAAAGGGAAAGTGAATCATGTCACTATTGCTTCTTTAAATAATCTGAAACATGGTGACTAGTCTCCTCTTTAAATAATCTGAAACATGGTGACTAGTCTCCTCTTTAAATAATCTGAAACATGGTGACTAGTCTCCTCTTTAAATAATCTGAAACATGGTGACTAGACTCCTCTTTAAATCATCTGAAACATGGTGTCTAGACTCCTCTTTAAATAATCTGAAACATGGTGACTAGACTCCTCTTTAAATCATCTGAAACATGGTGTCTAGACTCCTCTTTAAATAATCTGAAACATGGTGACTAGACTCCTCTTTAAATCATCTGAAACATGGTGACTAGACTCCTCTTTAAATCATCTGAAACATTGGTGACTATGCCAAACGGATCTAGACTCTAGTGGTGATTGGTGAATCATATCTACAGTCCAGGGGGTCAGGGTTCAGTTCATTAACAGCTACAGAGAAGGTCTGGCTGGCAACACAGTTTCTTTACAGGAAACTACAGAGGAGTTCCTTTACAGGAAACAAATTCAAGTTTCAAGTTTTAAATGTCACGTGCACAAGTACAGTGAAATGCCTTTCTCGCCAGCTCTAAACCCAACAACGCACTAATCAATGTAGCACTAGAAATAACACAAGGTAGCACAAAAACACACTAGAAATAAAGTACAGCCCTAACCCCTACAACCCTAACCCCTACAGCCCTAACCCCTACAGCCCTAACCCCTATAGCCCTAACCCCTACAGCCCTAACCCCTATAGCCCTAACCCCTACAGCCCTAACCCCTACAGCCCTAACCCCTACAGCCCTAACCCCAACAGCCCTAACCCCTACAGCCCTAACCCTAACCACTACAGCCCTAACCCCAACAGCCCTAACCCCTACAGCCCTAACCCCTACAGCCCCTAACCCCTACAGCACCCCTACAGCCCTAACCCTCCCTACAGCCCTAACCCCTACAGCCCCTAACCCCTACAGCCCTAACCCCTACAGCCCTAACCCCTACAGCCCTAACCCTAACAGCCCCTAACCCCTACAGCCCTAACCCCTACAGCCCTAACCCCTACAGCCCTAACCCTACAGCCCTAACCCCAACCCCTAACCCCTACAGCCCTAACCCTACAGCCCTAACCCCTACAGCCCTAACCCCTACAGCCCTACAGCCCTACCAAGCCCTAACCCCTACAGCCCTAACCCCCTACAGCCCTAACCCCTACAGCCCCTAACCCCTAACCCCTACAGCCCCTAACCCCTACAGCCCTAACCCCTACAGCCCTAACCCCTAACCCCTACAGCCCTAACCCCTACAGCCCTAACCCCTACAGCCCTAACCCCTACAGCCCTAACCCCCTACAGCCCTAACCCCTACAGCCCTAACCCCTACAGCCCTAACCCCTACAGCCCTAACCCTAACCCCCTACAGCCCTAACCCCTACAGCCCTAACCCCCTACAGCCCTAACCCCTACAGCCCTAACCCCTACAGCCCTAACCCCTACAGCCCTAACCCTACAGCCCTAACCCCTAACCCCTACAGCCCTAACCCCTACAGCTAACCCTAACCCTACAGCCCTAACCCCTACAGCCCTAACCCTAACCCCTACAGCCCTAACCCCTACAGCCCTAACCCCACAGCCCTAACCCCTACAGCCCTAACCCACCTACAGCCCTAACCCCTACAGCCCTAACCCTAACCCCTACAGCCCCTAACCCCCTACAGCCCTAACCCCTCACAGCCCTAACCCTACCCCTACAGCCCCTAACCCCTACAGCCCTAACCCTAACCCCCCTACAGCCCTAACCCCTACAGCCCTAACCCCTACAGCCCTAACCCCTACACGCCCTAACCCCTACAGCCCTAACCCTAACCCTACAGCCCTAACCCCTACAGCCCTAACCCCTACAGCCCTAACCTACAGCCCTAACCCCTACAGCCCTAGCCCTAACCCCCTACAGCCCTAACCCCTACAGCCCTAACCCCTAACCCCTACAGCCCTGACCCCTACAGCCCTAACCCCTACAGCCCTAACCACTACAGCCCTAACCCCTACAGCCCTAACCACTACAGCCCTAACCCCTACAGCCCTAACCACTACAGCCCTAACCCTAACCCTACAGCCCTAACCCCTACAGCCCTAACCCCTACAGCCCTAACCCCTACAGCCCTAACCCCTACAGCCCTAACCCCTACAGCCCTAACCCCTACAGCCCCTAACAGCCAACCCCTAACCCCCCCTAACCCCTACAGCCCTAACCCCTACAGCCCTAACCCTACAGCCCTAACCCCTACAGCCCTAACCCCTACAGCCCTAACCTAACCCCTACAGCCCCTACAGCCCTAACCCCTACAGCCCTAACCCCCTACAGCCTCTAACCCTAACCCCTACAGCCCTAACCCCTACAGCCCTAACCCCTACAGCCCTAACCAACCTACAGCCCTAACCCCTACAGCCCCTAACCCTACAGCCCTACAGCCCTAACCCCTACAGCCCTAACCCCTTCAGCCCCTAACCCCTACAGCCCTAACCCCTACAGCCCTAACCCTACAGCCCTCAGCCCTAACCCCTACAGCCCCTAACCCCTACAGCCCTAACCCCTACAGCCCTAACCCCTAACCCTACAGCCCTAACCCCTACAGCCCTAACCCTAACCCCTACAGCCCTAACCCCTACAGCCCCTAACCCCTCAGCCCTAACCCCTACAGCCCTAACCCCTAGCTACAGCCCTAACCCCTACAGCCCTAACCCCTACAGCCCTACAGCCCTAACCCCTACAGCCCCTAACCCCTTACAGCCCTAACCCCTACAGCCCTAACCCCTACAGCCCTAACCCCTACAGCCCCTAACTCCCTACAGCCCTAACCCCTACAGCCCAACCCCTACAGCCCTCCCCTACAGCCCTAACCCCTACAGCCCTAACCCCTAACCCCTACAGCCCTAACCCCTACAGCCCTAACCCCTACAGCCCTAACCCCTACAGCCCTAACCCTACAGCCCTAACCCCTACAGCCCTACAGCCCCCTAACCCTACAGCCCTAACCCCTACAGCCCCTGACCCCTACAGCCCTAACCCCCTACAGCCCTAACCCCTACAGCCCTAACCCCTACAGCCCCTAACCCCTACAGCCCTAACCCCTACAGCCCTAACCCCAACAGCCCTAACCCCTACAGCCCTAACCACTACAACCCTAACCCCTATAGCCCTAACCCCTACAGCCCTAACCCCTACAGCCCTAACCCCTACAGCCCTAACCCCTAACCCCTACAGCCCTAACCCCTACAGCAGGGATCATCAACTAGATTCAGCCGCGGGCCAATTTTTTATTGAGTGGATGGTCAGGGGGCCGGAACATAAATGCAAAATTGACCGCAAGAAGCCGAAACAGATATAATATTGAACCCCCCCCCCCACCCCCCACCCAAAGCCCCCCTACACTAACTAACCCATACCCTTTCAGCCTGACAGGAGATACACCAAAGGCATTACTGGGGAGAAACTGAGTTAAGCTCTACACTGGTGTTGTAAAAACACCAGACCCAAGTGTGTGAGAGGAACACTTGCTTTGTAGACGTGTCATACCATGTGTGTGTGTGTGTGTGTGTGAACACGTTTTCCTACATTATCAGGAACACAATGTCCCTCACAAGTCACCAGAACGCCTTGACAAGGTAGGAAAACAAGAATGAAGGCTTAACGTGTGTGTGTGTGTGTGTGTATATGTGTGTATGTATGTATATGTGTGAGTGAGTGAGTGAGTGAGTGAGTGAGTGAGTGAGTGAGTGAGTGAGTGAGTGAGTGAGTGAGTGAGTGAGTGAGTGAGTGAGTGAGTGAGTGAGTGAGTGAGTGAGTGAGTGAGTGTGTGTGTGTGTGTGTGTGTGTGTGTGTGTGTGTGTGTGTGTGTGTGTGTGCGTGCGTGCGTGCGTGAGAGAGAGAGGGAAACTTACCTTATAGAAGCGTCGTAGCAGATGCAGACTCTCTTCTCTGGCTCCCTGAAACACACAGAATACACATCACACTTACTGGGTAGTTCTGAACACACACTCCTCGACACCACACACACTCCTCAACCAGGAGACAGACAGAGAGACACAGACAGACAGACAGACAGAGACAGAGACAGAGACAGAGAGAGAGAGACAGCGAGAGAGACAGCGAGAGAGACAGCCAGAGAGACAGCCAGAGAGACAGCCAGAGAGACAGCAAGAGAGACAGTCAGAGACAGCCAGAGAGACAGCCAGAGAGACAGCCAGAGAGACAGCCAGAGAGACAGTCAGAGAGACAGTCAGAGAGACAGTCAGAGAGACAGTCAGAGAGACAGTCAGAGAGACAGTCAGAGAGACAGTCAGAGAGACAGTCAGAGAGACAGCCAGAGAGACAGCCAGAGAGACAGCCAGAGAGACAGCCAGAGAGACAGCCAGAGAGACAGCCAGAGAGACAGCCAGAGAGACAGTCAGAGAGACCAAAGACCTGATATACAGGTAACTGCCAAAATACTAATGTAAAAGTGTCTTAACAGGGCATTGGGCCACCAGCAGCCAGAACAGCTTCAATGCACCTTGGCATAGATTCTACAAGGAACTCTACGACACCATTCTTCCACGAGGAATTCCATCATTTGGTGTTTTGTTGATGGTGGTGGAAAACGCTGTCTCAGGCGACCGCTCCAGAATCTCCCGTAAGTGTTGAATTGGGTTGAGGTACTGGATGACAGACGGCCATGGCACACAGGTTTACATCACTCATGCTCATTAAACCATTCAGGGACCACTCAAGCCCTGTGTCATCCTATCGGAGCACAGCCATGACGGGCAAAATAACGGCCTGCCCAGCATTTTATATACATGACCCCCTAAGCATGATGGGATGTTTAATGACTTAATGAACTCAGGAACCGCTCATGTGTGGAAGCACCCGCTTTCAATAGACTTTGTGTCCCCCCCATTTCCTCAAGGGTTTCCTTTATTCTGGCAGTTACATGTATCTCAGCAGTGACAGAGCCAGAGACATTAGATCCTGTCATTCACGGGGTTTCAAGAACAAACATTCCTTCATGGGTTAAAGTGGTATTCCAATAATAAAATCAGCCAGAGACATTAGATGGTCATCCTCGTGAAGTAGAGAGGAAATAGTGGAGTACTATTGTGCAGGTACCAGGAATGGGGGAGGAAGCAGGAAGGAATGGGGGAGGAAGCAGGAAGGAATGGGGGATGATGTCATTCAGGGCTGTTATGAACAATACTTCCTGGTTAAAAAGGTTGCTATTCCAATTAAAACAAACAGACTATTTTGTGACAAGAGTCAGAGATTCCATTGTGGTGCAAGAAAGAAAATACTGGAATTAAATTATTCATTTAACAAGAAGAGGAGGAGGAGGAGGAGGAGGAGGAGGATGAGTGTTGCAAAGAAAACAAATGTCATACAGAGAGAGAGGAGGGTATTGGGCTGGGGTCCAGAGAGGAGGGTATTGGGCTGGGGTCCAGAGAGGAGGGTATTGGGCTGGGGTCCAGAGAGGAGGGTATTGGGGTGGGGTCCAGAGAGGAGGGTATTGGGCTGGGGTCCAGAGAGGGAGGGTATTGGGCTGGGGGTCCAGAGAGGAGGGTATTGGGCTGGGGTCCCAGAGAGGAGGGTATTGGGCTGGGGTCCCCAGAGAGGAGGGTATTGGGCTGGGGTCAAGAGAGGAGGACTGGGGTCCAGAGAGGGAGGGTATTGGGCTGGGGTCCAGAGAGGAGGGTATTGGGCTGGGGTCCAGAGAGGAGGGTATAGGGCTGGGGTCAGAGAGGAGGGTATTGGGCTGGGGTCCAGAGAGGAGGGTATTGGGCTGGGGTCCAGAGAGGAGGGTATTGAGGTGGGGTCCAGAGAGGGAGGGTATTGGGCTGGGGTCCAGAGAGGGGAGGGTATTGGGCTGGGGTCCAGAGAGGAGGGTATTGGGCTGGGGTCCAGAGAGGAGGGGTATTGGGCTGGGGGTCCAGAGAGGAGGGTATTGGGCTGGGGTCCAGAGAGGAGGGTATTGGGCTGGGGTCCAGAAGAGGAGGGTATTGGGCTGGGGTCCAGAGAGGAGGGCTGGGGTCAGAGAGGAGGGTATTGAGGTGGGGTTCAGAGAGAGGGTATTGGGCTGGGGTCAGAGAGGAGGGTATTGGGCTGGGGTTCAGAGAGGAGGGCTGGGGTCCAGAGAGGAGGGTATTGGGCTGGGGTCCAGAGAGGAGGGTATTGGGCTGGGGTCCAGAAGAGGGCTGGGGTCCAGAGAGGAGGGTATTGGGCTGGGGTCAAGAGAGGAGGGTATTGGGCTGGGGTCCAGAGAGGAGGGTATTGGGCTGGGGTCCAGAGAGGAGGGTATTGGGCTGGGGTCCAGAGAGGAGGGCTGGGGTCCAGAGAGGAGGGCTGGGGTCCAGAGAGGAGGGTATTGGGCTGGGGTCCAGAGAGGAGGGTATGGGGCTGGGGTCGGGGAGGGAACTGGGCTCAGAGAGAGGAGGGCTGGGGTCCAGAGGAGGGAGGGTATTGGGCTGGGGTCGAGAGAGGGGCTGGGGTCCAGAGAGGAGGAGTATGGGGCTGGGGTCAGAGAGGAGGAGTATTGGACTGGGGTCAGAGAGGAGGGTATGGGGCTGGGGTCCAGAGAGGAGGGCTGGGGTCCCAGGAGAGGAGTATTGGACTGGGGTCAGAGAGGGAGGGTATTGGACTGGGGTCGGAGAGGAGGCTGGGGTCAGAGAGGGGCTGGGGTCGGGAGAGGAGGGTATTGGACTGGGGTCCAGAGAGGAGGGTATAGGGCTGGGGTCCAGAGGAGGAGGGTATTTGGCTGGGGTCCAGAGAGGGAGGGCTGGGGTCAGAGAGGAGGTATAGGGCTGGGGTCAGAGAGGAGGGCTGGGGTCCAGAGAGGAGGGTATTGGGCTGGGGTCCAAGGAGGAGTATATGGCTGGGGTCAGAAGGAGGTTAGGGCTGGGGTCAGAGAGGAGGCTGGGGTCCAGAGAGGAGGCTGGGGGTCCAGAGAGGAGGGTATAGGGCTGGGGTCCAGAGAGGAGGGTATTGGGCTGGGGTCCAGAGAGGAGGGTATAGGGCTGGGGTCCAGAGAGGAGTGTGGACAGGGGACTTAACTGACCATCTGCAAGTTAAACAAAAAGGTGGAAGCTCCTTAGAACGATCCAGACCCTTCAGCTCTGTAAGGTGGAAGCTCCTTAGAACGATCCAGACCCTTTAGATCTGTAAGGTGGAAGCTGCTTAGAACGATCTAGAACCTTCAGCTCTGTAAGGTGGAAGCTGCTTAGAACTATCCAGACCCTTCAGCTCTGTAAGGTGGAAGCTGCTTAGAACGATCTAGAACCTTCAGCTCTGGAAGGTGGAAGCTGCTTAGAACGATCTAGAAACTTCAGCTTTGTAAGGTGGAAGCTGCTTAGAACTATCCAGACCCTTCAGCTCTGTAAGGTGGAAGCTCCTTAGAACGATCCAGACCCTTCAGATCTGTAAGGTGGAAGCTCCTTAGAACGATCCAGACCCTTCAACCTAACATCAAGAGGTTAGGACCAAGGGGGAGGGAGTGAATTGGGAGTGACTGACACACTCACCTCTAGACAGGCCAGGTGTACGTCCTTGATGATGCAGTGAGAAGGAGAGGAAGAGGAGGAAGAGGAGAGGACCGACCGTTTCAACAGTAGACAGCTCAGCTCCAGAGTAGCCAGACGTACCTTCCCATCTATACACACACACACACACACACACACACACACACACGCCCACACACACACACACACACACACACACACACACACACACACACACACACACGTTTGGGGGTTTGGACGTGTTTAACTATTAGTGACCAGAAGTCCCCACAAGAATAGTAAACAAACTAAAATTTGACCAACTGGGCGACATTTTGTTGTTCCCCACAAGGTCAAATGCTTTTTCTGGGTTTTGGGTTAGTTAATTAGTTTGGGAGCTAGGAGTTTAGATAGTTAACTAGGGAATTAAAATTAAACTACAATTAAACAATTAAGTTATTCTAATCAAACTAATTAAACTAATTTAAAACATTAAAACTAAATTAAATATTTTTTATTAAATTAAAATAGTAATTAAACAAAATGTACACAGTAATTTAAACAAAATAACTAATTGGAATTAGAACTAGTTAAAATATTAAATTCTTAATTTTAAGTTAATAAAAATTAATTAAATATTATTTCATTATATACTTAATTAAAAACTAATAATTAATTAAAATTAAAAAATTAAACTAAAAAAATTAAAACTTAAATTAAAATAAAAATTATAAAAAATTAAATAATTAAATCAAATTAATTTAAAAATAATTAAACTTAGTTAAACTAGAATTATTATTATTAAATTAGTTCCTAATTTTACTTTTATTATTAATTAAATTAATTTATTTTATTATTTATTATTAAATTAAATTAAATCAAACTAAAATTAATTAATATTACCAACTTAGTTATTCTTTTTAAACTAATTTTTTTAAATTAAAAATTAATAATTTTAAATAAATTAAAACTAAAATTAAATTAAACTATTAATATTTTAATTAAATTAAAATTAAATTAATATTTATTACTTTTAATTAATTAAAAGAGATTTAAATTAGATTGAGTTAAAGTAAATTATTAACTAAAATTAGTAAATTATTAAACATTACTATTAAATTTTTCTATTATAATTAATTAAAATTTTTTATAATTAAATTAAAAACTAAAATTAATATTTAAATTATTAACTATTAAAATTATATAATTATAACAAAATTAAACTAAAGTTAAAACTATTATTAATTATTAAATTAAATAATAATTAAAATTAATTAAATTATTAATTCAAATTATTTTAAACTTAACTTTAGAACTATAAATTAAAATTAAGTTAGAAGTTGAGTTAATTTATTAACAAATTAAAACTAATATTATTAATTAATTAATTAATGTTAATAAATTGAAATTCAATTTAAATTTTATTAAACCTTAAATACAAATTATAAAATTAAACAAAATTATTAATTAATTTAAAATTAATACACTTAAATTAATTAATTAAAGTTAATTAAAACTAATTCTAATTAATTTTTAAAAATTAGTTAAACTTATTGAATTATGAATTACTATATTATTTAATTTTAATTATTAATAATTAAATTATAAGTTAACTATTTAATTAAAATTAAAACTTAAATTAATAAAATTAATTTAAATTAAATTAATTAATTAATTAAATTTTATTTTCTTACTTTAATTATTTTTTAATTAAAATTAAAATTAAATAATTTAAAATTACAAAATTAATTATAAAAATTAATTAAAATTAAAAAATTAATATTAAACTATAAATTAAACTTCAATTTTAAACTAAATTAATTAAATTTAAACTAAATTATATTATTACTAAAGATTATTAACTAAAAATAATTAAATACTAAAATTTGTTGGACTATTGGTATATTTATAAAATAGATTTTTAACAGACTGAATTTATCCCCACATTAGCTTCAACTTGTGTGTGTGTTTTTTACCTGGTTGGGTTAATAGAATTTAGAGCTAGTTTAGGTAAATCAGACTGATGTTTCCCCACAGTCAGCTATACCAACTGTGTTCTTTACCTGGTTGGATTAATAAGTTAAGCTATTTTACTATTCCCTTCTTTTGTCTGTTTTTTTACTCTGTACACTTCATCATCTTGAATCTCTCCACTAATTCACATGGCTATAACAGCTCCTCTCTCCTGGTCTAATAACTGCCTCCAACAACTCACTGTTGATACTGACCAACACATTCACAAACCAGCGCCTATCTTGATCTAAACTCCCCATCTCAATCAACATTCATTCCACTCAAATCAATTATCTAACTCCCATCTCAATCAAACATCCATCCACTAAATCTTATCTATCACATCTCAATAAACATCATGGTCCACTAAATCTTTATCTAATCCATCTCAATAAACTTCATCCACTAAATCTGTTATCTAACTCACATCTCAATATGTCCCCTCAACCTATTATCTAACTCACATCTCAATAGACATCATATCCACTAAATCTATTATCTAATCACTCTCAATAGAGACATCATGATCCACTAAATCCTGTTATCTAACTACATCTCAATAACATCTCCCATCTGTATCTTCCCATCTCATAATCCATATCCATTTTATCTACATCTCAATCAACATCATCCACTATCTGTTATCTCCTCTCTGACATCATGTCCATTTTTACATTCTATCTGTATCTAATACATCTCAATAAAACATCATATCCACTAATCTTTATCTATCATCTCATATACTATTTTATCTCCCACATCATATCCCTAATCTTTATCTATCACATTCAATTTATAATCCACTAAATCTGTTATCTCAACTCACATCTCAATAGAACATCATGATCCACATCGTCTGTTATCTGAACTCACATCTCAATAGAACATCATACTTCTCGTTATCTGAACTTCCATCTCAATAGAACATCATGATCCACTAAATCTGTTATCTCTTGAACATCTCAATAAACATCATAATCCACTATCTTTATCGATTGCATCTCAACAAACATCTATCCCCTTTGAATCTTTAGATGTATTTATAAAATTATTCCACCACGTTTGGTTTACTTCTAACCTTTATATCATCTATTAAATTGAATTTAACTACTGTAGCTAATCTACCCTTCTAACCAACTGCCTCTACCTCATCGCTTCAACCTTCCTGGCGCTAACCTTCCTCAGCGCTAACCTTCCCTGGCGCCAACCTTCCTAGCGCTAACCTTCCTGGCGCTAACGCTTCTCAGCGCTAACCTTCTCGCAAGCTAACCTTCCTATTGTTAGACAGAACAGATACGTAGCTGCCCTCTCACCTTTGCTGTGTGAGACCTTACGTAGACACAAAACAAGCAGAGCATATAATCATCTTCACACCACAGTCAAGCACTACACACCATGTCTACGCAGGGGGGGGGGGAGGGGGAGAAGGAAGAAAGAAAGAATGGAAAGGAAGAAAAGAAAGAGAAGAAAAGAAAGGAAAAAGGAGCAGAAAGAGGAAAGGAAGGGAAAAAGGAAAGAAAGAAAGAAGAGAAAGGAAAGGGGGGGGGGGGGGGGGGGATGAGAGGAGGAGAGAGAGGAGGAGGGGGGGGGGGGGGGGGGGGGGGGGGGGGGAGAGAGGAAGGGAGAGGGGAGAGGGGGGGGGAGAGAAAGGGAATGGAGGAAAGGAAGAGAGGAGGGAGGGAGGAGAGAGGAGGGAGAGAGGAAGGAGAGGAAGAAGGAGAGGAGGAGGAGGAAGAAGAGAGAGGAAGGAGGAGGGAGGAGGAAGAGGAGAGGGGGGGGAAGGAGGAAGGAAGAGAGGAAGGAGGCAGAAGGAGAAGCAAAAGGAAGGAGGAAGGAGGAGGGAGGGGGGGGGAGGGGGGGGGGGGGGGAGGGGGGGGGGGGGGGGGGAAGAGAGGGGGGGGGGGGCAGGAGGGAGGGGAGAGGAGAGAAGAAGGGAGAGAGGAAGGGGGGGGGGGGGGGGGGGGGGGGGGGGGGGGGGGGGGGGGGGGAGGGGGGGGGGGGGGGGGGGGGAGGGGGGGGGGGGGGGGGGGGAGGGGGGGGGGGGGGGGGGGGGGGGGGGGGGGGGGGGGGGGGGGGGGGGG